>NC_058403.1:121161119-121300814 GCF_002201575.2 Neomonachus schauinslandi
CATGTACTCCCCCTGAGCACCCCCTACCACACCTCAGACTGGGGGAGATTGCTGTGACACTCTCCCGGACACTCAGCTGTCCTTCCTGATGGCACTGTACACGCGGCCACTCCACTCTCCTTAATGTGTCAGCTCCACGAGCACAGGGCCGTCCTCTGTTGGACTCTCCACGGTACCTCGGGTGCCCAGCACACGTGTGACACCAAGAAGGTGCTCAATAAATATGTGCTGATTTACATCAGCTCCAGTCCTCGTGGGTACTCTGCAAAACGTTCTAACAGGAAGGAAAAAAATTTACTCTTGGGTTCGCCCTGGTCATCGGGAATTTGATGTGTCTAGTGCCTAGTGCTAAGTTACACCTGGCCAGCGGTGTAAGGCTAGGGTGTGTAACTCTTGCTGAGACGAGTTCTTCAGCGGCTCTTTCCTGAGGCAAAAGCATAGAGCCTGGTCCAGGACAGATCTCATGACTGCTCTGCCACCAAAAGTAATGGAAATTTGGAGTTCTCTGAAGCTCTGGGGAAAAGTGTCTAGGAAAATGAGTGGTGCGGTCAAGAGGAAGAGGTCTGCTACTCAATTTTAACTTCTGCCCTGTTCTGAGCAATGGGTAACCCCATTTCTTATAAGCCCCTGGTGAAAGCCTGTTAGCTATGGCTTAATAGGGCTTAAGGAATGAGGAAGCCAAGCTGATTGCACACATGCACGGGGCAAAGTGGGGCAGCTGACCCGGGAGGCCAGATGGCCAGCAGACATGGTCCCCACCTCGAAAGCCTCAGAAATACTACAGGTGGGGAGCATTTTCATCAATGCTTGGGTAATTTTTAAAGAAAAATAAATAATAGGGGCACCTGGGTGGCTCAGTCGGTTAAGTGTCTGACTCTTGATCTCACCTCAGGTCTTGATCACACAGTCATGAGTTCGAGCCCTGCACTGAGTGTGGAGTCTACTTAAAAAAAATAAATAAATAAAACACCTTTGGGACGCCTGGGTGGTGCAGGCAGTTGAGTGTCCAACCCTTGGTTTCGGCTCAGGTGGTGATCTGTTGGGCTCCATGCTCAGCGTGGAGTCTGCTTGTGACTCTCTCTCCCTCTGTCCCTGCCCCCTGCACTCTTTCTCAAATAAATAAATAAATCTTTAAAAAAAAAAAAGAAAGAAAAATAAATAATACACTCAGAGGTCAGGAGTGTATTTCTTCCCAAAGGAAGAATGATGAAATACTGGAGAGAGCACCTCCCCATTTCCATGTATGTGGGATGAGGGCCTGGCCGGGTATAACTGGGTCAGGAAGAACTGGGATGGGGTGGCTGGGACATCTGCATTACAGCTGCATCGTTCCCTGTTGGGGACCAGGCAAGGGAGGCTCACAGAGGTGGGGGACTGCCCAAGGTCACATGCAACAGGTGGAAGGGCAGAAATTGGAGCAGGGCTCCTCTAGCCCTTGCAGTCCACGCTCTTTCCTGCTCTCCTGTGGGTCTTCTGAGGAAAGAAAGGAGGACTGAGACCCCCTCTGGCCCCTCTGGCTGCCAATTCAGCAGCCCTGCTGGTGGCCCCAGACCCCTGCCAGAGACCCTGCCTAGGGCCCTCTCCTTGCACACACAGAGGCTCTCCCAGCCCTCCGCCCTGTCTTTCCTATTCACTCACACCAACCCCAAATAGAAAAAAGTCCCTGTTAAATGCTTTATTAGAATGGTTATTTTGTTGGAGTGCCAAGTGACCTACTCCAGCTCCCCCTTTCCATCCTTCCAGCCGTCCCCAGTTTGAGTCCAGAAGTAAAACAAAGGCTTTGTTTCTTTATTTTGATTTCCTCTGTAAAATCTCAAACATGCAGGAAACACCCACCCAGTCCAGATAGTGGACTCAGGCCGCTGTCCACTGCGGGTGGGCGGGGTCGGGGGGTCAGTGAGGAGGGGTGGGCGGGGAGGTTCTGATGCCAGCTGACCTGAACTCCCGGGGAGGCCAGCAGGGCACCTGGGGCTGGGCCTGGCTTCCTGGAGAAGAGCTGGGTGTGAGGAGCACCAGGCCTTGCCAGCTCCGCTGCCCAAGGAAGCTCAACCTGAGGAATGTGGGTATGGAGGGATGGCTGAGAAGACAGATCTCATACAGTTATTTTTTTAATATATGCCCCCAAGGCTTTGGGATGGTGGCTCCACCCTTTTCCATCATCCCTGGTTACAATAAAGCCGGCATTGAAAGAAGAACATGATAGAGGCTATTTTGGGTTGCTGAGCCGACTTGTGAGAGAATGGTCCTCGCCAAGAGAGATGGGCTCGCTTCAGTCTCCTCCTCGGGCCCTACATTTCCAGCAGAATTCAAATACAAAGGGGTGAGTGTGTGGGTTATCTGAAAGGGGGAATTTTCAAGAAGGTATGTTGAAATTCTAAGGGACAAAAAAAAAAACCCTCCTAAATGAAACGAAAATTAATGTTGCTTTTGAATGAATATATGCTGCTTTGGAGAGGCAAGAACCTGTTCCCAGAGCTCCCTGAGAATGATTCGTTTCTATGGGGTGGGTGGGCCTCCCCACCTCCACCACCCGTCCTGCAACCTCCACACAGCCCCACATGCCCACAAACATGGTCACTGTTTGGGGTACTTGGGTATAGTCAGGGCCGCCTAACACATAGTATATACAGCAGATTCTTATGAAACCAGAACTTTTCTTTTGAAAGTAGGTCTCATTTAAAATAAAAAGCGGTTTTTGGGCACCTGGGTGGCTCAGTTGGTTAAGCGACTGCCTTCGGCTCAGGTCATGATCCTGGAGTCCCTGGATCAAGTCCCACATCGGGCTCCCTGCTCGGCAGGGAGTCTGCTTCTCCCTCTGACCCTCCCCTCTCTCATGCTCTCTCTCTCTCATTCTCTCTCTCAAATAAATAAATAAAATCTTTAAAAAAAATAAAATAAAATAAAAAGCGGTTTTTTGGGGGAGGAGGGACTTCAGGGGAGGCATTCTATTTTGTTTCATTGACCTATCCATTCCTGAGCCAGGCCTACACCACTTTATTCTGGTATTATAGTATTTTAGTGTCTGGTAGGACCAGTCCCTTTCTCCTTACTCATTAAGGGTCTATAAGCAAAGGAGTAAAATTGCTCAGATTTGATTCTGATATTTCTTTTTGTCCAACTTTAAGATGGATTTACAGGGGGCAAAATTAGAGACAGAAAATCCGTTAGAATGGTACTGCAGTAATCTAAGTGAGCGATGTTAAGCCTGGAGCCAGAGTAAAGATGGTTAGTAATAAGGGGAGGAATTCATTAGAAATAATCCAAATCATCAGATTCAAAAAAGAGACAAGTGGGCCTGTAAACATAACAGGTCTGTGTATTTCTGTATAGTCAGATAGGAATTGGTTTTGTTGACTGTTTCTTTTGCTGTGCAAACACATCTGTACCTCTGAAACAAATAATACATTATATGTTAAAAAAAAGAAGAAGAAGATAGCAGGAAGGGAAGAATGAAGGGGTGGAAATCAGAGGGGGAGACGAACCATGAGAGACTATGGACTCTGAGAAACTGAGGGTTCTAGAGGGGAGGGGGGTGGGGGGATGGGATAGCCTGGTGATGGGTATTAAAGACGGCACGTACTGCATGGAGCACCGGGTGTTATATGCAAACAATGAATCATGGAACACTACATCAAAAACTAATGATGTAATGTATGGTGATTAACCTAACATAATAATAAAAAAAACCAGGAATTGGTTTTACAGCATGTTTCACTGCCTTCACTGGTGCAGTCTCCCGATTGCTTTTACTGGAAGAGCAAGCCCAACAAGCAGGTCCCTCTGCAGCATCTCCGTCAGACTCAGGGGAAGGGACGCAGGCAGTGTTGTTCTCTCTGGGCCACTCAGGGACAGAGAATATTTCAACTCATTCTTACCACTTAATAAAAAGGACTTGGGGACCACCTCAGGTCCCCATGTTCTCTTAGGAAACTAGTTCAAATCTTCCTCCCCCGTCGTGACTCCCTACAAATGGAATCTGCCTGGGAGTGGAAGGCTTTCCTGGAAGTTTCTGAATCTCTTCGGCATGGCTTTCAAAAGAACTACTCTGCTAACTGTTCTGAGGCTCGAGCTTCGAGGGGTGAGGCAGGCTCCAGCTGCAGCCCGGGGGTCCTGGAGTCCGTTGGGGGTGGAAAGGAGAAGGCTACGAACAGCTGCTCCTCCCTCCTCACTGGGCCTGCAGAGCTGGGATCCGAAAGGTACCACACGGCGCTTTAAAGTAGTTCTACACTTTGGAAAAGAAGACGGATTTTGCTGAGGTTTGTGTAAAATGAGCTGCTTAGCAAATCACTGCCATCTAATTATAAAATCATGTTTTTTCTCTCTCTTTTCTAAATATATAGGTCTACCATTTAAATGGTGTTCGCTTTGGGCAGGTGTGACAACACCGTTCTGCAGCCTGGCTTGAATATGCAGTGGTCCAGGCAGGTGCTTCTGAGAGCAGATCAACTTTTTGGACAAGGGTTAAATCCAAAAGCGCCCACTCACCCCCCGCCCCCCGCTCCCCGGTGGTTTCTCCCCAGCTATGGGCAACCTCAGGGGAGGCCCAGGCGGCACCTGAATTAGTGGGGGACAGGAAGCTGGAAGAGCCCGTACACGGAAATTCAGGAGCCAGGTTCCAAAGCCCGCCTCAGGCTGAGGACAGGCCCAAACCAGCCAGGCCTAATGACCAGGGATACGGCTGAAGTCCTGACCTACCTGCCCAATGGATTAAGTGTAGACTAAATTGCTGCATCTGTCCATTTTGGGTATGGGCACGTGGTGTTTGTTATACGATCCTTTATATTTTCATTTTTTTTATTTTTCAAAATTAAAAAATAGACCAAGTGCCCAAAAGATTTAGGGGTTGGCAGTTGACTGTAAGATTAACAGGAGTCAGGAAAACCACCGCCAGCCAGGCGCTCCGCCTCTCTTCACCAACCAGCTGCCTCATCACACCCTCCAGCATAGGCTGCTCTGTCCCCCCTCCTCATGAGGGCTTTGCTCCCCGGCAGCACGGGTCATGTGTGGTCAGACTGCTGAGGGGCAGGCCCCATGAGCACCAGGAAACAAGAGATGTGTCAGTTTTGGTCATCCAGTTCTGTAAGCGGCACAGTGTAACAGAAGGAGCATGTGCTTGGGGACCAGATGGACCTTGGTCGGACTCCGGAGCGCTACTTTTCTCAGGCTTTGACTGGACGTGGCCTGTTCAACCTCCTGAGCCTTAGTTTCCACATACATAAAAGGCTAATGGCAATTGCTGTGAGGCCTGGATGTGGCTAATATGGTGACTAACCTAGGGCCAGCCCACAAGTCTTTGTTGAAGGGAGGGAGGGAAGGACGAGGGGGGAAAGAGGGGGGAGGGGAGGGAGTGAGAAGTAAGGGAGGGAAGGAGGAAAGGAGGACAGACAGAGACTGTCTTTAAACCATGCCATTTGAGAAGCCGCTGAAAAAAGTGGAGCTGGTGCTGGAGAAAAGCATGACTGTCAGAGATTCATGTGGGACACATCCAGTGGGCGCAGCTTAAGGGGAGAAAGGAAAGAACTTTGTAAGGACGAGAGAATCCCCAAATGGAAAAGTGGATGGATTTGGGGGCAGCAAGCTTCCTATCTCTAGAAGCGTCCAGATGAAGCCAAGGGAGTAAGGGAGGGACTGTAAGGGAGAGACTCTCTTGAAAGTTTCCCAGCCTTTATTCAAGGGGTCACTTTCCTGTTTGGGCCGTATCTGTTTACTACTGAACTATTACTGGCTTAATCTTTACCTTAAAATCATTATACTTTGGGGCGCCTGGGTGGCTCAGTCAGTTAAGTGTCTGCCTTTGGCTCAGGTCATGATCCCAGGGTCCTGGGATTGAGTCCCGCATCAGGCTTCTTACTCAGCAGGGAGCCTGCTTGTGCTCTCTCTTGCTCTCTCTCTCTCTGTGTCAAATAAATAAGCAAAATCTTAAAAAAAAAAATCACCATACTTTTCATTTACTTTTATTTTTTTTAAGTTTATTTTTTTAGTAATCTCTATACGCAACATGGGGCTTGAACTCACAACCCTAAGATCAAGAGTCACATGCTCTTCCGACTTAGCCAACCAGGTGCCCCCACCATATTTTTTAACTTAAAATCTTTCTCTAGCGTTAATTTGAACAAAATATCCATTTTTTAAAAATGGGTTTGATGTGATGCCTGTATTTTTATAATACATATAAATAGGTGTATTAAAATGAAATGATGCTCAATGTGCCCCACCTAAAATTATCTCCCTGACCGCTCTGAGAAATGTGCTCTACAGGATCTGAATCTAGACTAACTACGCTCCAGGGGCCCCTTCTGGATCTATGATTCTGTTATCTGAGGTTGCTTGAATATTGATGATGCTCTTAATCCTTATGGCCCTTTCTGGTTTCCCAAGCATGTTCTCTTCTGTGTCTTTCATCTAATCCCATGACAACCCTGAGGGCAGGCAGATAAGTCACAGATGGCGCCTGGGTCCCTGTAGCATGGGATGTGCCCAAGGCCCTCTAGATAGTCACAGAAGACCAGAACCAGGGCGCAGAGCCCCCACCTCTCCATCCTCTCCTCATGCTACCACCACATCGCTGCACAGCCAAACTCAAATCCATCCTTGGTGCTCTCCCAAATCTCATTAGCACCACAACCCAGATGTAAATCATGGTGTTTTATCCATCTAGGTAGCCAGATGGCAAGCTCTAGAGATGAAAATATGCCCGTCTGAGACCCACAATAACACTTCAGCAACCAGCAATGACCTACACTGTCATTTGGCCTTCTGGCCATCAGCAGGCCCCACCTAGAAAAGCTACCAAAAATACCAAAGGTCAATGAGAGGGACATTAAGAAGTTAAATACACACTGCTACTTCATGAACCCTCCAAGAGGGATGGCTGCAGAAAGCTGCCTTGGATCGTGCCAACCCGGCGCTCAGTGGTGGGGGCCCGGGGGTGGAGTCTCTGGGAGCAGGCGATGCCAATCTCATCACGTGCAACAGAAACACCACCCAGAAGAGGGCAGATGAGCACCGAAGTATGCACGGCAGGTGCCGAGGGGTGCAACACAGCTGTCCCCTCACCTCAGCTCTGTTGTCTTAAGTAGGCACCAACAACTGGCCTGCTCATTTTCACTCTTAACACCTGACTCTACCATCCCAGGCCGATAGCCTAGCTGTGAGGGCAGAGCCGCAGAGCCTAGAGTGGGTCCTCAGGAACCACTAGTGACACAACGTGGCTTAAACCAGGGCATCTAACCTGGAATCTAGGGCTTGTTTTCAGAGATCCGTGAATCCCCTGAGTTGTATGCCCACTCTGTACACCCAGGCAACTTTTCTCTGGGCTTCTCACTGGCATACTGAAGAGGCTGTGACCCAATAAGGTAAAACCATTGCTCTGGTCACCAGACCCTCAGCCTTCTTGGCTGCCTTTCCCATGCAAGAGCTCGCTGGAAGTGGCACTAATATCCAGTGTCTGTGTACAGCAACTTCACAGCTTCGGCATCCTTGGAAGATCTAAACTCTGCTTAACCTACTATTCCTTGGGTTTTGTTATTTGCAGCCAAAAGCAGCCCCACCGATCCAGTACCATAAGGCCTAGTGGTAACACCAAGACAATGAAGGTTGGCAAGGCCTCAGAGTCCACCAACAAAATTCCTCTCAGACCCTGAATTTTCTGCATAGTCCCTAGACAATGGATACTTGCCAGATGCCCCAGGGCACAGGGTGCTCTCCCAGCTCCTTCCTCTGTCCCATCCCCACACAAGGGTAACTGCACCTCTTCCGTGCCTTGAGCCTGACAGGTACAGAACCTCTGCAACTCCGTGCACACTCCTGATGCTTGAGAATATTCCAGCTTTGCACATTTAGCTCACATAAGTGTGGTTTGTACAAACTATATAGAGTGCATGAGCAGTACGTTTTCAATCACTTGCAGGGAGGAACACTCTGTGTGGGGGCATTTCACTGGTAGAACTGATTACACCAGGTGTGAGATATAAAGCAGAGGTCATGTTCCCTGAGAACTCACTTGATCCAGCGGGCTGGTCACCACGCAAATCTGACTTGATGTGAGGACCAGTCACCCCAGGAGCTAGCTCAGTTCATCCGAGTTTGGTAGTCCTCCCTGGTTCCAGGTAATCACTCAAACTCAGAACCAACCCCAGAGATCTGTCACTTTATAAGCAGCTCAGATCCACTCAAACTGTGAAATACCTATGGTTAGAGCTAATAATAAAAGTTATACCCGCCACAAAAATGTCTTCTGTAGGTGAAAGTATGAGTAGCAGAAAGTGCAAACTGCCTTTTGCGAGAGCAAAGCAGGCAAAAACCAGCCTCACTGGGGTTCAGCAGGGGGCTCTGATCCTCTTCTCCATAAAGAAATGTTGAGGCCAGGGGTCGGGGGTGGGGGCAGTTTCTACCAGAGCACCTGGCTTACTCAACACCACCCGCCTCCGCAAGAGGCTGGCAGACCCTGCAGCCTTGAAAACCCCAGATCATCAAAGCCCAATACCTCCTGACCTGGCAGAGAAAGTACAAACTACACCATAAACCGCAGACAGAGAAACTCACTGGCTGCTGAGAGTGAGAACAGACTCAAGGTTGAAAACCAGGGCCTGAAACATTTTCAGCCCCAGTCAGCAGGGACTTGCAATTTACAGGAAATTAGGAGATTCATAAAATGTTAGGCAGCTCAAGTTTCTTCCCTGGGAAGAGAAGCAGAAGAAACTCTAAGAACTGTCTTCGTGAAGTGCTTTGTTCACTGCAAAGCCCCTGACACGTGTCAGTTATTAATACCAAGAGGTCACCACCCCACACTTCAACCAACCCGTGCTTGTCAACAGAGCAAAGCTTAGGACAGGCTGCACCTGGAACCCTCAAGCCCGGACAGCCTGACTCTAAGGTGAGGGGCCTGAACAGCCACATGGTCTCAAGGTAGGATCTTGGGCAAGTTACTGATACTTTCTAGCCACAGCTTCCCATCTGCATGTGGGGATTACAATAAACTTCTGGGAGAGTCTCGTCAAGTGACCAGCAAGAAGAGCAAGCACACTCTGGTCAAGTGCCCAGTCTGTGTGAGCCCTGCTGGTGCAGCTATTACAGTGGGGCTTCAGGGTTTTTTTTGTTTTTTTTTTTTTTTTAAAGATTTTATTTATTTATTTGAGAGAGAGAATGAGAGAGAGAGAGCATGAGAGAGGGGAGGGTCAGAGGGAGAAGCAGACTCCCTGACAAGCAGGGAGCCCGATGCGGGACTTGATCCAGGGACTCCAGGATCATGACCTGGGCCAAAGGCAGTCGCTTAACCAACTGAGCCACCCAGGCACCCGGGGCTTCAGGGTTTTTAAGTAAGATCTCCCTTATTACTCTTTTAAGGCTAGAATTCTGAGCCTTGTCAGTCATTCTCTCTGATCAGGTCCAGGATAGAGTGTGTGTCTTGTAGATGCAAGAACCATTTAGCTCAAGGAGGTTCGGTACCAGCAGGGGCCCGTGGGGGTGGTGGGGGTGGTAGGGGAATCCCAGAGCTCTGAGATCAGGGCCCGATGAAGTGGCCCTTGTCCATCTCTCCAGACTCAGCTTTCTCCAAGGCCAGCACAGATCTCAGTTCCAGCCACAGAGTGTAATTGGGTGTTGAGCGCCCACGCTCCTGCCAGGCATCACCTCCTCTAGGACGCCTTCCCTGACCTTCCACGCTGTCTGTCCCACAACCCCTTCTCTTCCCTGATCCTGTTGTTGACCACACTGCGCTGTCGCTCATTTTTTTGTCCTTACCTTCCCCGCAGAGCAGGAACGGGCACCGTGCCCCACTCAGTTGCCCCAGCCAGGTCCGGTCAATGAATGAGCCGGGCCCCAGTGGTGAGCAGAACCCCAAGCCCTGGGCGCAGTGAAGGGTTGTTTGTGCGGCAGGCTGCTTTTTATTATTGAGATAAATTTGACAACACCCGCGGCGGATCCCTGCCCACGTTAACGCCATTTTAAAACGGGAGAAAGAGTCCCCCCCCCCCCCCCCCCCCCCCAGTCCTGCCGCCCCCCCCCCTGCTGGTCCTCGCCGAGGCAGACAAGAAACCGAAGGGCGGTTCCATGAAAGGGGCTCTTTGGGCGGTGGACAGGCCCTCCCCGCTTGGGGTCTCTATTGTGGCGGATTTCTAGATCGCACAACGTTACGCCGGAGCCTGCAATGGGGGGCAAAAGGCCGCTCCCCGCCAGTCCCCGGGCGCACTCCGCGCGCCGCGAGTGCGGCAGGGCCCGGGGGCGGCCACACCTCCCGCCCGGAACAAAGCGCCGGGCGGGACCCTCCTCCCCTCCCGGGCGGCTGCGACCACTCACCCCGCGCTCCAGCCCCAGCTCGGCTCCGGCCCTCAGGCCGCCTCCTTCATGCTCGCGCGGCCGAGGAGGCAGCGCCGCGCCCGGCCGGCCCCACTGCAGCCGGACTGGCGGCTCCCGGCCCGCCGGCCCTCTGGGCGCTCCGGCCCGTCCCCGCCCCGGCGCCTCCTTAAAGCGACCGCGCAGCCCGCGCGCGCCCCGAGCGCCTCGCGCGCCGCGCATTCCTTATATTGCAACAGCGCCTGCTAAAAATAGAGCGCCGCGGCGGGCGCCGGCGGTGGGGGTGGGGGGGCGGCGCCGCGACCCCGCCGCCCCCGCGCGCACCCGGGCCCCCGGGACGCGCGGCCAGCTCAGTCCTGGCTACCCGCGCTGATTCCCCCGCCGCCCCGCCCCCCCCCGCCCCCGGCTCCGAGCCGGGCCCCAGCCGCCTCCCCCGCAACCCCGCGCACTTACCGGGTCAGAGCCTAGCTCCGCGGCGCTGGCTTTAAAGTGGACGCGGAATGGGAAATCGCTCGGGCCTCTTTAAGAGCCTCTGTGCCCCAACCTTGGAGTCTCCGCTCTGGCCCGACCAACTTCTGAGCCTACCGACGCCTCCCCAGTCCTCCCCAGTCCTTAGCGATCCCGGCCGTCACCTCAACCGCATTCGTTTCGAATCCCGGGACGTGTTTCTTCCTAGATCCTGACCCAGCGTGTCTTACCCCCAGGCCTTCTTGGTGCACCATTCCTGCGCCCCAAGTTCGTTCAGATGGATAGGATGGGCACAGGCGACACTCGTGCTCCATGTCATTGTTTCAGTTCTGCTAACTCCTCTCCATCGATGACATTTTTTCCTTATTTTAAGAAAATGGAAATATAATTCACATACCATAAAACAAGTCTTTAAAACTGTACAATTACGTGGTTTTTAGTATATCAGCAAAGTTGCTGGACCATCACGATTTTTAATTCCAGAACATTTTTATGCTGCCCCCCTCCAAAATACCTTACCCATTTGCGGTCACTCCCCCCCCCCCCCGCCCCCCCGTCGCTGGAAACCACTCATCTACTTTCTGTCTCCATGGATTTGCCTACTCAGGACATTTCATATAGATGGAATCCTACCACATGTGGTGTTTTGTGACCAGCTTCTTTCACTTAGCATTATGTTTTCAGCGTTCATCCATGTTGCAGCATGAAGCAGCACCTCATTCCTTTTTATGACCAAATAATATTCCAATGTATGTATACACCGCATTTTGTTTCTCCATTTCAGGTGATGGACAGTTAGGTTGTTTGTATTTTGGGGCTGTTAGGAATAACAGCTCTTGTGATCATTCGTGTACAATCTTTATAGGAACATGTGTTTTCACTTCTCTTGGTGGTATGCCTAGGAGTAGAACTAGAGTAGAACCGAAGTAGAAATAGAACTGTGGGTCATATGCTTAGCTATGTTTAACATTTTGAGGAACCCCCGACTGCTTTCCAGAGCACCTGCACCACATTCCTACCAACGATGTGCGAGAGGACCGATGGCTCCGCATCCTTGCCAATGCTGTCTTTTTTTTTTTTTTAAAGATTTTATTTATTTATTTGAGACAGAGAGAATGAGACAGACAGAGAGCACATGAGAGGGGGGAGGGTCAGAGGGAGAAGCAGGCTCCCTGCTGAGCAGGGAGCCCGATGCGGGACTCGATCCAGGGACTCTAGGATCATGACCTGAGCCGAAGGCAGTCGCTTAACCAACTGAGCCACCCAGGCGCCCGCCAATGCTGTCTTTTTGATTATAGCCACCCTACTGGGAGTGAAGTGATAGCTCATTGTAATTTTGATAACTGGTGTCATATTTGAGGACTTTCTTGTGGGTGGACCTTGATGATGACTTGGAACCGTTTTACACATCCAGGGAACTCATCCCCTTGTCATTTTTTAAAAAGATTTTATTTATTTATTAGAGAGAGAGAGAGCACAAGCTGGGTGAGTGCAGAGAGAGAAGCAGACTCCCCGCGGAGCAGGGAGCCCCTGTGGGACTCAATCCCAGGACTCTGAGATCATGACCCTAGCCGAAGGCAGACACTCAACTGACTGAGACACTCAGGCGCCCCTCACCTGCTTGTCATTTTGAGAGCTTCACCTTCTACCCCAAGCCCAGGGGGAGCTTACTACCGAGTCCTTCCTGCCTCCTGCCGTGCTGGGGCTTCCAATCCGATGCAGGTTTTGATTGGCCTCCCAGGTACCCATGCAGCCATTTGGTGAGAGCCGTTGTGTCCCCCCACTTCCACTTGCTGCTCTGAAGTCCCCGTGGACCCCAAGAGTCCCCAAGCTTTAGGTGCTATCAAGTATCGCACCTTGGCAGGGAGTAAAAGAGCTGGCTGAGGAGGGGGCTTGAGGGAGAGATGCTCATCGTGACCGGCTGGGTCTTGCTCTGAACCTGCTTCTTCCTCTTCCTTCCATTTACCACCAGCCTTGGGGGGAGACTGGCAGAGGTCTGTGTGTCCTGGTTGTCTGTCAGCCCCTCCTGGGCTCCGTCTGTCAAGAAACATCCTCTCCCGGGCCCTGCCTGGCACAGGGCTCTGTTGCCCTCAGCTTGAGCTGAGACAGTGCCTGAGACTGCAGGGTCCTGGGATCGAGCCCCGCATCGGGCTCCCTGCTTGGCGGGGAGCCTGCTTCTCCCTCTCCCACTCCCCCTGCTTGTGTTCCCTCTCTCGCTGTGTCTCTCTCTCTCTCTCTGTCAAATAAATAAATAAAATCTTTTAAAAAAATAAATAAAAAAAATAAAAATCCATCTCCTCAGAAATGGAACTGAAACAGCTAGTAATCACACACAGGTACCTGGGATTCTCTAATGCAGGTTGTGGCTGAGGGCTTACAACAGGGCCCTTGTCTCATTTGGGCTGCCTCCTCTGCTGTTTGAACCCTGAAATAAAGTATGGCTCAGTTGCTGGCAGACAGGGGCACTGAGCAGGAAAATGAGGCCTGAGTTTGACAGTTCAGTCAGTAAACACTGCCAGAGCACCTACTGTGTGCCGGGTGCTGTGCAGAGGCCTGCCGCCAAGCAAACTGTGAGTGCCAGCCGAGGGTAAATGGTGTGGAAGAGAGAGGTCCCGGGGCCTGTGGGGGCCCAGAGGAAGGGCACCCAACCCAGAGTGGGGAGGGTGTGGGTGCCCAGCACAGGCTTTCTGTGAGAGGTGATGGTTGAGCCAGGGCTTGAGGGACAAATAACGCTCAGCTAGACTGAGAAAGGAGAAACCCTTATATGCTGAGGTATGACTGAGCTGAAGTCTTGCAAAACTCCCACAGATCCGCGTGGCTGACCAGGTGTGTTTGCAGCATGGTAGAAGGCCAGACTCCTGGCCCAAATGACTCCTGGCCGAAAACCCAGACTGGGCTCAGGCCCAAGTTTCAGGGCCTGAAGTCCAAGGCCAGCCACAGGGCCAGGAGCCAGCTCTTGCAATAGGGCAAAGACGAGAGTTGCTTGCCTGACCCAGAGCAGAACTTTCCAGCTCAGAGACACAAGCAAATGTACCACATCCACTGCAGTGTCTTGGGCTGGTCTCTCTGCCCCAACGCTTGCTGAGTGCCATGCCTCAGAGCAGACCCAAACTGGTGCCTGGGGGTTCAGTGCACAAGCCTAGAGGGCCTGGGGATTTCAAGGGCCAGGAGCCAGCCTGGTCATTGCGGCACAATGTTCTTCCAGAACTCTCTGCCCCACTGTGGTCTCTGGGGGCAAAAGCAGCTCTGAACTCCTGAGCACTCACTGCGTGCTGGACATGGGCATAATGATGAGTCTGCACATCTCCCAACGACCTGTGCTGGTCTTACCTACCGTGTCTTAGATATAAGGAGACACAAGCCCAATCCCATCCAGCCAGGAGACTCAGAGTCAGGGTTCTGACCACAGAGCCCATATTCTTTCACCTATGTCTGGTGGCCTCGACCGGCAGGTCAGTTGTGTTTGTGTTTGGTGTTAGGAAAGCAGGGAGAAGGTGAAGTGGATACTAGTCTCCTCAGGCTTGTGGCTAGACTTAGATCTTTTGCTGACCCCGAAGCACCAACCATGGGTTAGCAGAAGAGCCTCACCCCACCCCCATGCCTGTTTATCCCCTCAGCTGACTTTTCTTCTGGGCCAAGCACAGGCTTTTGTTCCCTGGGCTGCCCATGATATGGCACCAAGAATGACACGGTCTTCTCTCAGGGTTCTCATGGCTCGTACCAATCCAAATTCAGTCATCTCTCATCTTCAATTCTTCCTGCTACCCCCTCTGCACATCCCCAACTGCCCAGCCCCATGAGGAGATAGACCTCATAGGATTTTCTTCTCTGATGCTTATGGTTCCTGATGCTTGTGGTTTATCCCTCTCATGGACTCCCTCTTGCTCACTGGGGCCAGAAGAGAATCAGTCCATTTCCCAGGCATGGCCACACTTCTCCAAAAAGGTGTCCATACTCAATTAATACATTTGTTTCTGATCATTTGTTTTTCTCCCCCTTAGCTCTTCCTCTGTTTAAACTAAAGTCCAGTGGCTTTTAAACATTTTTGGCTGCAACCCATAGAAACAAATAGGTTTTACACTGGAAACCAAACACATACACACACAAGTGAAACAAAAATTTAACAAAACAATACTTATCTTTACTATATGTGATATACTCTATTCTATTCTGTTTCATTTAAAAATGCTATCAAGACCTATTAAATTGATTTCATGCCCCATTAATGGGTTGTGACCTACAGTTTGAAGAACATTGAGCCCAGATATTTTGACATTCAGAGCCTCCAGTTAGGGATATTACAGCACAAATTTGTCAAGAAAGAAAAGTCAACTCTAAGATTTTGAAATACATGCTACAGACAGAAGTTCAAAAAGAAAACAGTTTTGAATCTCAAAAGCCTAGATTTCTGGGGCACCTGGGTGGCTCAGTCAGTGAAGCGTCTGCTTTCAGCTCAGGTCATGATCCTGGGGTCCTGGGATCAAGTCCTACATCGGGCTCCCTGCTCAACAAGGAGTCTGCTTCTCCCTCTCCCCACCCACCCTCCCCTGCTCATGCTCTCTCTCGCTATCTCTCTCTCTCTTTCTCTCTCTCTCTCAAATAAATAAATAAAATCTTTAGAAAAAAAAAAAAAAGCCTAGGTCTCCTCTTCTAGGCAGGGTGTAGTAGGTTGTGGCAGGCCAATGGTCCTACCGCAATAAGATGAGATGAGTCTCTCCAGCTGTCCCCTCACTCATCTCCCTGGACATTTGCCAATTTGGGGCATTGCCTAACAATCAAGCTTTGCCCAAAAGAAAGATCTCTAATGGAGGAAAGGAAACCAGTAAAGCTATTAGTGGCTACATGGTACTAGAATGAAAAATGGGAACATGGAGGCTTTAAAAACACAACCCCATTTTCTCCACAGGACATTTGCTGAGTTCCCCATCTAAAAAGCAGAGTGAAATCTTCCACAGTCTTACAGAACTTAGAAAACAAAGTCTCACCAAGAAGAAAGGGCCTGCCTCAAACACAAGGCCAGCTCCTACCTCGTGACATTTGCCAGATTTTGAATCTACAAGGGGACAGAATCTAGACAGTTGGATTAGGAACCTCTGAAGGGCACAACTGAATCTCCACCGTCCCTCATGGCTGAGGGTACAGAGACCTGCAAGTCTCTCAATCAAAATCCACGTGTGAGGAATAGGGGTAAAGAGAGATAGATTGTTTTGCAAAAACTGAAATCCAGCCTCAACTCAGCTTAATCCTTCACCAGACTGAGACAATCATCCCTCATGGTCATCTGCTTAACAGAGGAAAGAAGGAACATTCTGTGTAGCAAATTATATCATCTGCAGTCCCTATACCTCTTACATACAATGTCTGCATATAATAAAAAATAATCGGGTGAAGAGGCAGGAAATGATAACTGATAAGCAAGAGAAAAAATAGACAATAGAAGCAGACACACAGATCTTTCAGATGTAGGAGTTAGTAGATAGGACTCTAAAATAACTGATTATAGAAGCACTGGAACTCTCAGACATTGGTGGTAGAGGTGTAAAATTGTATATCCATGTATCAGCCAGCGTTCACTCAGGATACAGAAACCACACAGTAATTTGGACAAGGAAATTTTAACGTAAAGAATTATTAAGTATAAAAGGTGCTAAGAGGAAAGGAGAATTCTAAGGAATATAATTATAGCAGATACAGGGAGTAGCCTCTGGGGCTAAAGCAGAGCACCCAAAGAAGGAACAAACATGTATGAGGTCCCTCCTCACCCTCTACCCCCAGGCTGAGGTCCATACCTTGTTGGAGACAGTGTAGCCATGACTCCCTGGATGATGAAGAAGTTTGCTGAAGTTCCATGCAGATGGAATGCAAGGAAAGCATTCCTCTTGGGTACTGAGGGAAGCCATCCAGGGAAAGGTGCTGCACTATGGAATTTGCTGGAAAACTTCCCACGGGAATGATTCATTCAAAAGCTGACCTCTGTGGTGATGGAGGAAGCTGTCAGTGGAGACGTGCTGTGTGTTTCTGGCTGCCACGTGTGCAGGAGCCATGTGCTGCAGGAACCCAGCAAGTGAGCACATCAGAGCCAGGAAGAGAAGCCACTTTCTCCTGCAGTGGCAGTCAGTACCCTTTCCTGACAAAGCTTAACAATGTGCCAGATGGCAGAAGAGAAATGTTTACAGGGTCCAGCTTCATTATCACAGGCAGGTAATAAGGATGGGTTTGGCACTGAACGGTGATAAATTGATAACTGGCACAATCAGCCTTGAAAGTAGAACCTACTATAGCTAAACATACATCTACCTTCTGATTCAACATTTCTACTTCTAGGTACATACTTAAGAAAAATGAGCAACTATGTTCACCAAAAAACATATATAAAAATATTTATAGCAGCTTTAGTCATATTGGCCTAAACGTGGAAACAACCAAAATGTTTATGAACTGGAGAATGAATACATAAATTGTGGTCTATTCATATAATGGAATACTATACTGCAATAAATAAGAATGATGTACTGATACATAAGCAACATGAATGAATCTCACAGGCATTATATTAAGTGAAAGGAGCCAGATGGAAAAGACAACATATATGAGGTCCAGTAAATAGTAAAACCAATTGATGGTGATAGAAGTCAGAATCGTGGTTATCTCTTTGGGGCAAGGGAGCGATGCCTGAGAGGGAAGGAAGTACCAGAAATATTATGTATCTTGATTTGGGTGATGGTTACATGGGTATATACAAGTATGAAAATTCATCAAACTATGCATTCACGATTAGCATACTTCATGCACCATTGCATGTGTGTTATACTTTGAAAATTCAAAATATCCTCAATTAATATGTTGAATAAAACAGAAGAAGAGGTACGTAAAATAGATAAAAGGAAAGGAAATGTCACTGGATACGTGGAATCTACAACAAATAAAAATAGAAATAAAATGCACACTCTAGAACTTATAAAGTCTACTAATGGAAATCAAGAACTCATTGGATGAGTTTAATAGCAGATTGAACACAGCTGAGCACAGGATTACTGAACTTGAAGACAAATTAAAAAATACATTGAAATGAAAGCACAGGAAAAAAGATGGAAAGAAAAAGAGATAATAGTATAAAAGATAAGCAGGCCATATACTACTGACTAACATTCATATCACTGGAGTCCCAGAAGGAGAGGAGAGAGAGAATGGGACAGTAGCAATAGTCAGAGAGGTAACAGCAAAACATTTTCCAGTGGGTGAAAGACATCAAATTCATAGATTCAAGGAGTTTGGTGAATCCCAAAGAGGGTAAGCACAGAGAAAACTGATTGCAGGCACATTATAGTTAACTGCTAAAAACCAGGTAAAACATAATTTTTACAAAGATTTATATATTTGAGAGAGACAGACAGAGACAGAGAGCACAGACGTGAGTGGGGGGAGGGGCAGAGGGAGAGGGAGAGGGAGAGAGGGAATCTAAAGCCGACTCCTCACTGAGTGGGGAGCCTGGCACTGGGCTCGATCCCATGACCCTGAGATCATGACCTGAGCTGAAACCAAGAGTAGGATGCTCAGCCAACTGAGCCACCCAGGTGCCCCTCAAACATAATTTTTAAAACATCAGGTATCTTCCTTCATTGAGAAAATCCTTTGATGAACATTTTCTGAAGCTGAGAAGAAGCGGAACTGGGGTGAGAGCCATTATTCCCTGCCACAGAAACAACGTGCTGTGGCCTGGCCTCTCAACAGGAGACATTCTGCAACTAAGAGCCTGAGCCCAGCATCCTGAGCATCTCTCCTTGTTAATCACCCAACCCCAGCTGGCCAAACAATGGAGAAATGATTGTCCTTTGTAGCCACATGTGTTCGTGAGTCGTAGTATTTGAAATATTGTAATACCAAGTTAGAAAAGCAAAAATTGCCTGGAATTTGAACCTGAAATGCAGGATTTATTCATTTCCATTTAGCCCCATTCTCTGGAATCCAATTAAATTACCCCTGCTAACAAATAAGACAGAAAAATTTTAAATCTTTGATGGTTAGAATTTTAAAACATTTTTACACTAAAACAAATGCGGATATTGTATGTAGTATTTCAAAATATGCATACATCTTAGCAAAGTTTAGAGAACCCAGAAGGCCATTGAGCCTGGCCTCTAATGCCTGTGGCAGTCATTCAGGAAGCCTCAGGGGACACCTGGAGAAGCAGAGTCTTTAGTAATGAGATCTGTGTGGCTCACTCAGATCCAGATCTGCCTCAAAAGCTTCTTTTGTCTGCCCAAAAAGATGGGCAAGGAGTTCTGGTCTAATGAGAAGTTAGATGGGAAAGAAGTCCTGCTCTCTAATCTCCCAGGAGAGCCTAAACAATCAAGGGGCAATGCTCATTACCTCTTGGGAGGTATCAGGAACTATGAAGGTCTGACATTTTATCCTACTTGCAAGCTCTAACAAGTGATCTTTCCATAGTTTTATGGACACTGGCAGAAAACGTGAAACTCGGGCGCCTGGGTGGCTCAGTTGGTTGAGCGACTGCCTTCGGCTCAGGTCATGATCCTGGAGTCCCTGGATCGAGTCCCACATCGGGCTCCCTGCTCGGCGAGGAGCCTGCTTCTCCCTCTAACCCTCCCCCCTCTCATGTACTTTCTCGCTCTCTCAAATAAATAAATAAATCTTAAAAAAAAAAAAAGAAAACGTGAAACTCCTGGGTCAGAGGTGAAGGATAGGTTATTACGCACAGTAGTCATCAGGGTATTTGCATTTTTGCACAGGATTCCTCAACCTCGATTCCCAGAGGACGATGCAAAGAGGGCCAGGTACACCTGCACATGCAGTGGGTTGTGTTACAGAAGAACTCTGAGCTTTCACACTGGAGAGTGAGTATGCTTGCTGTAGAAAGAGACACCACCTCCATCTTCCAAGGCTGTAAGCAAACCTGCCCTTTGTTTTATTTTTATTTATTTTTAAAGATTTTATTCATTTGAGAGAGAGAGAGAGAATGAGCATGGGGAGGGACAGAGAGAGAGCGAGAAGCAGACTGCCACTGAGCTGGGAGCCAGATGTGGAGCTCTATCCCAGGACCCTGGGATCATGACCTGAGCCGAAGGCAGACGCTTCACCGACTGAGCCACCCGGGCGCCCCTGCTCTTTGTTTTAGAAGGAGATGCTATCTCTATCTTTCAAGTCTGTCCACTGTGTAAACATTCTTGAAAAGAAAGTTGAGAATAAACACAGTCAGTGCCTCTGCTTGCAAAATGTGCAGAAATGTGAGGCAGCCTTGGAGGAATGCTGCTGACAGGAACCTGGGATCGGACTACCGTGCGTGGAGCAGATGTCTCCTTCCTATCTCTTTTAAACTCTGGATAAGCCTGAGTGGTGGGCAGCACAGGGCTCACTAGTCCTGCTCATGAGGGATACCCAAGGCTCTGTGGTAAGAGTCACTAGAAAGTAGCTGAAGTCCCCTGCCCTATAGGGACTCAGAATACAGATCAGCAGTTTGATGGGACTCCCAGTGACTGCTACACTGTGAAAAAAAAGGTAGACTCCGATGCAGGTTGGTGGACTCAGAGACAGGCTGCTTCCATTTTGTGGCTCACTAGCTTGTTTTCAAAGTCAGCCTCACGATCAACAAAAAACTACTAGAACTAATAGGCAAAGTTAGCAAGAATACAAAGTCAATATACAAAACCCAGTGTCTGTCTTTCTTTCTTTTCTTTCTTTCTTAAGATTTTATTTATTTATTTGACAGAGAGAGACACAGCAAGAGAGAGAACACAAGCAGGGGGAGTGGGAGAGGGAGAAGCAGGCCCCCTGCGGAGCAGGGAGCCCGATGCGGGGCTCGATCCCAGGACCCTGGGATCATGACCTGAGCTGAAAGGCAGATGCTTAATGACTGAGCCACCCAGGTGCCCCATCTTTCTTTCTTTTTTTTTTTTTTAAGATGTTATTTTTAAGTAATCTCTACATCCAACATGGAGCTGGAACTCACCACCCGGAGATCAAGGGTCACATTCTCTGCCAACTAAGCCAGCCAGGTGCCCCACAAAATCCAGTTTATTTCTATGAACTGGCAGGACACAATTGGAAATGAAGTAAAAACATAAAAGTGATTTCATTAAGAATAGCATTAACAAACATGAAATACAAATGACTTCCAACAACTATAAACTTTGCTGAAATGAAAGAGTTAAATAAATGGGGGGGGTGGCGCCTGGGTAGCTCGGTTGATTGAGCGTCTGACCCTTGGCTTCGGCTCAGGTCATGATCTCAGGGTCCTGAGATGGAGCCCTGCATGGGGTTCCACGCAGCGCAGAGTCTGCTTGGGATTCTTTCCCTCTTCCTCTCCCTCCTCCTCTACTTCTCCCCCACCGAGTTTGCACACAAGCACACGCTCTCTCTCAAATAAATAAATAAACAAACAAATAAATAAAATCTTTTTTAAAAAAAGAGTAAATAAGTGGAAAGATGCAATATTCACGACTGGAAGACTCAATATTATTAAGATGTCTATTCTCCTCAAGTTAATCTCTAATTTAACGCAATCCCAATCAAATTTCCAACAGGATTAAGAGATACTAACAGACATTCTAAGATTTGTATGAAAATAGCCAAAACAATTTCAAACAGAAAAACAAAGTTAGAGGAGGACTCAGATGACCTGATTTTAAGACTTACTATTTCTTAGCTCAGGCTGCTATAACAAAATACTCTAAACTGGGTGGCTTATCAACAACAGAAATTTATTTCTCACAATCCTGGAGGCTGGAGGTCAGAGATCGTGATGCCAGCAAGCCTGGGTGAAGGTGAAGGTGAAGGTGCTCTTCCTGGTTGCAGACTGCTGACTTTTCCTTGTGTCCTCGCAGGGCAGAAAGAGAGCTAGTTAGCTCTCTGGACTTTTTCTTCTTTTTCTTCTTATCTTTGACCCTCTTCACCTCTTTCTCCAATCCTGCATTCCTGGTCTCTGGACCAACAATCTGTTCTTTGTATCTACGAGCTTTTTTTTTGTTTTGTTGGTTGTTTTGTTTTGTTTTCAATTCCACATATAAGAGGGATCATATAGTATTTGTCTTTGACTTATTTCATTTAGCGTAATGCCCTTGAGGCCCATCAATGTAGTCACAAATGGCAAGATTTCATTCTTTTTAATGATTGAATAACATCCCATTGTACATATACACCACAGTCTTTACCCATTCATCCATCAGTGGATGTTTAAGTTGGTTTCCATAATCTTGGCTTTTGTAAATAATGCTACAATGAACATGAGAGTGCGGATATTTTTTCAGGTTTGTGTTTTTGTTTTCTTTAGATAAACACCCAGAAGCGGAACTGCTGGGTCATATGGTAGTTTAATTTTAAATTTTTGAGGAACCTCCATACTGTTTTCCATGGCGGCTGCACCAATTTCATTCTCACCAACAATGCACAAAGGTCCCCTTTTCTCTACATCCTCACCAACACTTGTTATTGCTTGTCTTTTTGATAATAGCCATTTTTAACAGGTATGAGGTGATACCTCATTGTGATTTTGACTTGCATTTCCCTGATGATTAATGATGTTGAGCATCTTTTCACGTACCTGTTAGCCATCTGTGTGTCTTCTCTGGAAAATATCTATTTAGATCCCATGTCCATTTTGTAATTGATTGCTTTTTGCTATTGAGTTGTATGAGTTCTTTATATATTTTGGATATTAACCCCTTATCAGATACATGATTTTAAATATTTTCTCCCATTCAGTAGGCTGCTTTTTCATTTCTCCCATTTGGATGGTTTCCTTTGCCATGCAGAAGCTTTTTATCATGATGTCATCCCACTTATTTATTTTTGCTTTTGTTGCTTTTTTTCTCTTGTTGTCAAATTAAAAAAATAATTGCCAGGACCTATGTCAAGTTGCTTACTGCCTATGTTTTCTTCTAGGAGTTTTATGATTTCAGTCTTACATTCTTTAATCCATTTTGAGTTAATTTTTGTGTATGGTATAAGAAAGTGGTCCAGTTTCACTCTTTTGCATGTGGCTGTCCAGTTTTTCCAACACCATTTGTTGAAGAGACTATTCTTTTTCCCACTCTACATTCTTGGCTCTTTGTCATAAATTAATTGGCCATATATGCATGAGTTTATTTCTGAGCTCTCTATTTTGTTCTATTGATCTGTGTGTCTGTATTTATGCCAATACCAAACTGTTTTAATTACTATAGCTTTGTAATATAATGTGAAATCAGGAAGAAGGATGCTTTCAGCTCTGTTCTTTTTTTTTTTTTTAAGATTTTATTTATTTATTTGACAGAGAGACACAGCGAGAGAGGGAACACAAGCAGGGGGAGTGGGAGGGGAGAAGCAGGTCTCCCGCTGAGCAGGGAGCCCGATGCAGGGCTCGATCCCAGGACCCTGGGATCATGACCTGAGCTGAAGGCAGACACCCAACGACTGAGCCACCCAGGCACCCCAGCTCTGTTCTTTTTCAAGATTGCTTTGGCTATTCTGAGTTTTTTGTGGTTCCATACAAATTTTAGAATGGCACACGGCAGGGCAGAAAGAGAGGTAGCTAGCTCTCTGGCTTATTCTCATAAGGGCACTAATTCCATTCATGAGAGCTTTGCCTTCATGACCTAACTACCTCCCAAAGGCCTCACCTCCAAATACCATCTCATTAGGATTAGGGTTACAACATATGAATTTTGAGGGGACACAAACATTCAGTCCACAACACTATACAGCAGTAGTCAAGACAGTGAAGTACCAGCATAAGGATATATAAATACATCAGTGGGATAGACCAGGGAGTCCAGAAAGAAACACACTTATAACCAATTGATATTTGACAAACATGCCAAAACAACACAATGGAGTAAAGCAAAGTCTTTTCAACAAATGGTACTTGCACAACAGAAATCCATATGGAAAAGAAAAAAGGAAATTTGACTCCTACCTCACATCTCATGAAAAGGTAATTAGAAGTAAACTGTGGAACACCCATTCACGAAATGCAGCAAAAACAAGGAACAAAATATTGATACATGCAACAACTTAGATGATTCTCCAGGGAATTGTGCTGAGTGAAGAAAAGCCAATCCCAAAAGTTTACATGCTATATGCTATGATCTATATATCATTTTTTAAGTGACAACATTTTAGAAATGGAGGACAGAATAGAGGTTGTCAGAAGTTAGGGGGAGAGGTAAAGGAGAGAGGTGGGTGTGGCTAAAGGGCAACACAAAGGATCCCTGTGTTCAGGATCCTAACTATGGTGGTGGATACATGAACCTACACAGATGATAAAATTAAAGACACACACATACACACACACACACAAATACAACTAAAACTCAGAAAATCTGACTGAGACAGGTGGATTGTATCATTGTCAATATCCTGGATGTGATATTAGGCTATAGTTTTGCAAAATGTTACCATTGGGTAAACTGGGCCAAATATACAAATGATTCCATGTTATTCTCACCACTACATGAACCTACAATTTTCTCAATAAAAATTTCATTTAGAAAATGAATTTGAGATGGATCATAGGCTTAAATGTAAATTTTTAATAAGTCCTGTCATGATAACTTTTTTATAATTCCTAGGAGAAAATAAAGGGAATATCTTCATGACCTGGGGGTTGGAAATCCTTAGGAAAGGAAAAGATTTCTTCAACAGGGCAAAAACCCCCAATAAACATAGAATAAAAACTGACAAATTAAATTTCATCAAATTAAAAATATCTCTGGTCATTAAAGCCATCCTGGTCACATGGAGCTGGCAGATGGGGGCAGAGTGTGGGGGGTTCAGAGGTAGCACCCGGCACTGCCACCCTGATGGAGGAAAACTAATGGAATGGCTCCATCTGGCTGCCAGGGCTGGGGGTAGCCACTGTGAACTTTGCGGGGGAAGCTGCCTCTCAGCGACAGTCCTATGCTGTGAAGAGAGGATGACACCTCAAGCAATAATGGCGTGACTATCAACAAAATTTGGAAGACGTTATCTCTCTCCACCACATTCCTGAAATGTAGGTATTATACTCCCCATTTTAAAGACTAGGAAACTGAGTCTGAGGAAGTTCAAGTAAGGTTCCCAAGCTCACACAGCTTGTAGGTGGTGGGTCCAGGGACCCAACCCACGTCTGTGAGATTCTAATGTTCCTGGTTCTACTCCTCCTTGCTGCCTTCCTCAGAGCCAGTCATAGTAGGGACACACTGGTATTTATGGAAAAAAGAAACCATAATATCCGGAAGCAGAGAGGTGTCAATATGTATACATTCTTATCAGCTAACATCAAAACTGGAAACTATTTGGTTTTGTGATTTGCTCTTAAAGTGAGTAAGTTCACTGTTGTTGCACACAGTCACGACACAATTCTAAGTGTTTAAATAAAGAAAATGCTCCTGGCATCCAATTTGGATCACAGAAGGGTTTCCCTTGAGTAAACCATCATCTTGTGGTAATAAACATAACTCGCAGGAGAAAGAATAATTTTTGTTTGTTTTTTCAATCTTTCAGACACCAAAACACAGGAGTAACCTCTAAAGTTAGAAGTTTTTGCATTAAACAAAAGCAAAACAAACAAACAAAACACCTTCCTTAGAGCAGGACTTTTGGGCAACGCAATCCAATTACTGATGGATATCATAAAATATGTAAAAGATGGAACTTTCATTAAATCAAGGTGTAAAAAGCTGGGGTGATCCATTTGGGAAAAATTGAGGAGGTTCTATATTGTCCAAACTGTACACTTTTGCAAGTAAAAAGGGTTGCTATTAATAATTGCACAGGACAACATGTATAAAGTCAGGGTGTAAAGACATGTAGTCACCCTAAATTTGTTCTGTGGTTTAATTTGGCAAAGATGTGACTACATTTTATGGTGGAGACCAACCAGTGGTGAGAAACTGAACCCTTTCAAAAAGAACAAAAAGTATTTTTCAGTGTCCTGGCAGTATTTTTCAGGGTCCTGACTTGAATTTTATTTTGGAAATGAAGTTCTAAGGGAGATTTCAAACCCTTCAAGAGCATGAGTAACCACCACTCAGTGGCAACAAACATCACTTGCATTTAGTAGACCCAATTTGCAATGCTGTGTCTTACAGACACCCTGTATGGATGTGCCTCAGTTTGCTTATTCGTTCACCTATTTAGGACATCTTGGTTATTTCCAATTTGGGGTGATTGTGAATAAATCTGCTATAAACATTACATACAGGTTTTTGTGTATACCTAAGTTTTCCAATCAACTGGATAAACCTGCAGGAGCATCATTGCTGGACCATACAGTAAGACTACATTTAGCTTTCTAAAAAATTGCCAAACTGTCTTCCAAAGTGGCTGTATACCATTTTGGATTCCCACCAGCAATAAATGAGAGTGTCTACTGCTCTGGTGCTCTTCACCAACTTTTGTGAACCAATATTGTCAATTTGGGGGGGTTTAGCCATTCTAATAGGTGTGTAGAAGTATCTCATTATTGCTCTAATTTGTAATCCCTAATTTATTTATGTCTATGATCCATTTTGAGTTAATTTTTGTAAAAGGTGTAAGCTCTGTGTCCAGATCCAATTATTCCAGCACCACTTTTTTGAAAAGACTATCCTTTCTCCATTGACTTTCCTTTGCCCCTTTGCCAAAGATCACTTGACCACATGAGTATGGGTCTGTTTCTGGGCTCTGTTCTGTTTCTCCCTCTGCCCCTCCCCTCTGCTTATGCTCTTGCTTGCTCTCTCTCTCAAATGAATAAATAGAAAATCTTAAAAAAAAAAAAAAAAAAAAAAGCAAGGGGAGCTGCAGAGGGAGAGGGAGCTGAAGGCAGACACTTGATGACTGAGCCACCCAGGCGCCCACCACTCCTTTATTTTTTAACTTATCTGTGTCTTTAAAGTGAATTTCTTGGGGCAGCTGGCTGGCTCAGTCTGAAGGGCATGCGATTCTTAATTTTGGGGTCATGAATTCGAGCCCCACGTTGGGGGGTAGAGATTACTTAAATAGATAAAACTTAAAAAAAGAAATAAAGTGAATTTCTTATAGACAACACACAGTTGGGCCTTTTTTTTTTTTTTAATCCATTGACACTGTCTTTTAATTGGTATAGACTATTCATGCTATGTTGGTAACTGTTTTCTATTTGCCCCACTTGACTTTCATACATAATTTTGAATTTATAATTGTGTATTCTTTGTTAAAGGGAATCCCTTCAGATCCCTCAACACCTGGAGCCACCCCTGGCTGGCATGCAGTAAGTAACAACAGAAAAGCTGCACAGCAGGGGCCCCTGGGTGGCTCAGACGTTAAGCGTCTGCCTTCAGCTCAGGTCATGGTCCCAGGGTCCTGGGATCAAGCCCCACATCGGGCTCCCTGCTCAGCGGGAAGCCGGCTTCTCCCTCTCCCACCCCGGCTGCTTGTGTTCCTGCTCTTCCTGTCTCTCTGTCAAATAAATAAAATCTTAAAAAAAAAAAAAAAAGAAAGAAAAGCTGCACACCAGCTCTGGTTGGGCTGGAAGTATGCAGGGCTTCGGGGAGGCAACTGTCCAGTACCTGAGTGCACAGGGTCTCTGCTTGCTGAGTCCAAATGCCCCAGACACTGACAAACTCATCAGCCAGCGAGAGCGTCCCTATAGCACAATTCGGCTTGCAAGGGGGCGGGACTCCCTCCCGCCGTTCTGCGCGCCCGCGTTGGGCGTGGCTTACGCGTACGCTTGTTTATTGTTGCCCTGACGACCGTGGCTGGGTCTCTAACGACTAGGTTGGAAACTCGCGGCAATTTGAGGACCGTGTAGCTGTCGAGGGATCGTTCGCGGTGGCTCAGTTTCCCAGGAATATAGTGCAACAGTAGGGATAACAGGGTTCTGTGGCCTTTTCCTGCCCGAATTCCCCGGCAGGCGCTCTGATGCCTGAAGGGCTGCATCGCCGGGCTCCCCCACTCCATGCTGGGAAGGGGCTTTGCCGAAAACCGCCTGGAGAGCCACGACCCTGCGGGCGGCAGGCTCTGCTTCCCACCCTCCACCCCGTGGTGTTCATTTTGCATCGGGGCATTTATTTCGCTGCCACTTATGTTTACCTTTAAAGGGACGGGGCTTTGTCTGAAGGAGGCTCTGGGTTTGCTGGTTTTCGCAGCGGTTTGTCTCCAGGCTGCTGTTGGGAACAGTCCGAACCCGAAGTAATAGGGCTTCTGTCTTCTTTGCAGAGCCATGGGAAGCAAGAAGAAGGAAATTGCCCTGCAGGTAAGCCTCAAGGAGCTCTTGCTTCTAGCACTTGGTTGGGGGTAGGGGTTGAGGAGTGGAAAGAAATGTATAAAAGTGATATTATTTGCTAGCAGTACGTGACAGACAGTGTTCTCAAACTTGAATATTGTACCCTTCCATCTTAAAGGGGGAAAAAAAACCCCAACAAACTTATCTCGACCCCCAGTGACAATTTTTTTTGTGCCCTTAAATATAAGCAAACATAAAATGGGGTATAAGCTCTTTATGCTTATAGTGCTTATTCAAACATAACTCAAACATGAATTAAAATAAAACTAAAAACGCAAGAAAATATGAACAAATACATTTCGATACTGACATATTTTTTGTTGAAATATAAATGTGGCTTGCTTCCAGAATATGATGTAGGGTTCTTTTGAGTTTGGGCATGCGTCCGTAACTACATGCTCTCTGGAGACCCAGTTCTCCCACCACTGCTCTTTGCAATCATTTGCTTATTCAACAAATATGTTTTGATATTTTACGTGCTGCACATTTGTTGTATAGAGTGCTTTACTTCATTTGCACCTGGAACAAATGACTCTGTAAGCCCCCATCTGCTTTGATTCCTGATCCCGGACAAGAGGGAGTGTTTTATCATAAGCAGATCATCTGGATGATCTGTAATTTGTGCACATTTTAAAGCAAACTTTACAGTGTCTCATAGTCAGTTCAGCCCATCTGGAAACATGCTCAGGCGCCACCTGCAGAGTAGAGTGGCAGTGGTCTTGAGACACCTGATTTCTCTTTCATTGTCCTTGGTGGCACCAGCACTTTACATGTGAATTTCCAAAGCCTAATGATTTAAAAAGGGAGAAAGCAATGTCACTGTAAGGATAGCATGTACTAGGAGAGGGTGGGAAGAGCTTTGGACTGAAGGTCTGAAGACCTGATAGAGTTCTTGACTCTTCTCTTAGTCAACTCGGAGACTTGAGATCAATCACATAACCTCTCTTGCTATAGCTTGCCCATCTGTAGAATGAGTGAACTATCCCTAAGGGCCTTCCAGCACTGGTGCTCTAGTACTCTGGAGTTATGAAACTTTTCATACGTCTTCATTCTGTCTGTAAATAAATTCTAAACACCTGGACTTACTGCTTTGTGAATGACTTCCTCAACCTCCCTGAGACTCCATATCCTTTATGCAAACAGGAAGGATAATACATAGCCTGCAGAGTCATTTCGATGAGACTCCTTTAGGAATTTCAAGGCTGGACTGATTGCTGTCTGTGATGGCTCTAAGATTTTTGCCCCATATGATTATCTTTTCATCTGTCTATGCCTTGTATCTCCTTTGGGATAATATTTTTTGGTGATTTCACAAAAATGTTATTTCCCAGAGCTCTGAATTCAGTTTGGTACTCCAAGTAAGTACTCCCGATTGCTGAGGGATGTGCATGGAGACATCTGTGTGAACACTGCCTCTCTACCAGGTCAGCTCCTTGAAAGCAGTGCTGTAGGGTTTGCAAGCCCAGGAACCCTGTCCTCTCTTTGACTAAGACTATTTTGGGCTTCTTCTGTGACTGAGACAGAAATCACAGGACATCAAGAGACAATCTGGCCAGAATGTGCCACGCATTCCCCATTCATTCCCGACCAAATGTAGGGCTTAGTGAAGTCCAGACATTTTCCATACTCTCCTGATCCTGGCCCATTCCTAGGAGCGAGATTCTTTAAGTGTTCGGAGTCCCTGCCCCATAGCTGGTGAGGCTTATCCCACGACAGGGGTGTACCACAGAGAGTTGCTACTGACGGACCAATGAGCCACCGGAAGCGACTGTTATGAGAGAGGGTGGGGGTGGGGACTCTTATGAACCATCTGTCACCTTCTTCAGGACTACAGTTGTGAGCCCAGAATGACGTTGGTCCAACTCTCTTAGATCCCTCAAGGCATCAAGAAGAAGACTCTTCCGTTTTTTCTGTTTTTTCATAGAAACAAAAGGTATGGAGATATGATCTCTTTAGAAAGATGGATCTTTAGTAGAAGATTGCAGATGTTACATGTTTCCAGCCCTTTTAAAGGAACAAAGGCCTTAGCATACCTGTATTAAGAATGAGTGATCATTGCCATGGTCTTTTAATTTTTATAGTTTTAAATTAGCCCCACCCAAACTTACTAATTACAAAGTAAAAGAGAATAATTTCACAGTGCAGGAGACTGACAGAGCACCTTAATCAAGTGATCCAAGTGAACATGAACAATAAGGGGCAGATCGAAATTGTGTGTCACCTGATAGGATGCAATGAGAGAACACTCTTCTGCTTCTCTGACACTCCACCCAAACCAATTCCAACCAATCCAAAGATGCACAGCCTGAATCTAATCAGGAAACATCAAACACACCCAAACCAAGGGACATTCTACAGAATAACCCTCCCATAGTCGTCAAGAATGACCCTGAGGTCATGAAAATCAAGGAAAGACTGAAGAACTATTCCAGACTGAAAGAGACTAATCCGGTACATGATTCTGACGAGATCCTTTGCTATTCAGGACAAATAATGTTGGTAAAACCTGAATGGGACCTGAAGATGGCATAGTAATAATATATCAGTGTTTATTTCCTGACTTTGATGGTTGTATTGTGGTATGTAGGATAATGTATTCAGAGATAATGGGATATCAGGTTAGTAATTTAAATCCAAATAATTTCAAAATAATTCAAGTTATTTAATAATTTAAATAATTTCAAATAATTCAAGAAGTTCTTTATACTGTACTTGCAAATCTTCTATAAGTTTGAAATTGTTTCCAAATAAAAACATTATTCAAAAATGTACACTATTAATAATGTGCTATGTATAACATAATATGTATTTCTCCTTAAATTTAATTTATGATGGAAACCAGAATACTTTATAGATAAGAGGAAAATGTGAAGAAATGGCAATAAACTCAACTTATTATTTCTGATGTAGATGTTTGGAAATACGTAAAAAAGATGTGCAAAACTTAGACACCAAAAAGTATGAAACATTGCTAAGAAAATTAAGGAAGATTCAATAAGTGATGAGAAACATGATGTTCATGGACTGGAAGACTCAATGTTGTGAAGATTCAGTTTTTTTCCAAATGGATCCATAGATTCAATGCAATCCCAATTAAAATCTCGAGTTTTTGTAGAAATTGACAAGCTGGTTCTAAAAAAATAGAAATGCAAAGGATCAAGAATAGCCAAACATTTTTGAAAAAGAAGAACAAATATGGAAGCCCCACACTGCCTGATTCCAAGACTTATTATAAAGTTACAGTAATTAAAAGAATATGGTGTTGGCAAAAGAATAGAAAATAGGTCAATGAAACGGAAGAGAGTCCAAAATAAACCCATGCTTATGTAGTCAACTGGTTTCAACAAAGGTGCCAAAGCAATTTAATGAGGGGAAAAAAAAAATCTTTTCAAGAAGTTTTGCAGAAAAAACTGTACCTCTACATGGAAATAAAACTAACCTCAATCCTTCCCTCACAATACAGGCAAAAATTAATTTCAGATGGCTCATGGACTTAAATGTGAAAGCTTAAATTATAAAGCTTCTAGAAGAAAATGGGAGAGCATCTTTGTGTATATACGTATATATACACACAATCTAATAACAAAAAGGCCAACAATCCAATAAAGAAAATGGACAGACCAATGGGCACTTCTCAAAGAAGATAAATAAATGGCTGATAAGCACACTAAATAGTGATTATTTTAATAATAAATACCTCTTTTAATAATTTTAATAATAAGCATTATTTAATAATAATGCTTAACACCATTAGTCATCAGGGCAATGAAGTTACAACCACAATGAGATACCACTACATTATCATTAGTGTGGCTAAAATCTAAAAGACTAATATTATATTTTGGTAAGAATGTGGAGCAAGCAGGACTCTTATACTTTGCTGATGAAAGTTTAAAATGGTATAATCACTTTAGGAAAAGCACGGGCAGTTTCTTATTAAACTGAACATAACATTTACCCTATGTCCCAGCAATGCCACTCCTAGAGTATTTACTTACTGAAGACAGATGAAAACGTGAGCACAACAAGATTTAACAAGAATGTTCATAAGTGGGGCGCCTGGCTGGCTCAGTTGGTTAAGCATCTGCCTTCAGCTCAGGTCATGATCCCGGAGTCCTGCTCAGCAGGGAGCCTGCTTCTCCCTCTGCCTCTGCCCCTACCCCTGCTCACACAGGCTCTCTCTCTCTCTCTCAAATAAATAAAATCTTAAAAAAAAAAAGAAGAGTGTTCATAAGTCGTTATTTGTAATAATCCCAAACTAGAAGTAACCCAAATATCTATCAAGCAAATTATGATATAGTCATACAATGAAATATGCTCAGGAATAAAACTGGACAAACTACTGACACACAACCACACAAATATATCTCCCAAAATACCCTGAATGGAAGAAGCTAGCACAAAATAATATGTGCTGCACTATTCCATTTTTAGGCAGTTTTAGAAAAAACACATCTATTGTGACAGAAAGCAGATCAGTGTTCACCTGGGGTGAGGAGCGGGGGTGACCGGGAGGAGACAGAGGAACTTTCGGGGATGACGGGGAAGTTCTGTATTGTGATAGGGGTGTGGTGACCTGGGTTGTGTGCATTTGCAAAAACTCGGCGAACTGCAACACTTTAGTTCTGTGTATTTCACTGTATATAAATTATATATCTCCAGAATACGTAAAAAGACCAAAGAAAAAAACGAATGAATACCTCTCTGTATATGAATCTAGATAAATGTCAAACTGGATTTGAGTGAGAACAAAAATTGCAAAAAGATCTCTATAGTATGATATTATTTATGTACATTTTATGGACACAAAACAATTTTATATATATTTTTTTGGACGAGCAACAAGAAAAAATTATTTTAAAAAAATGAGATTTTCTTAGGTTAGTGGTTATTTGTGGGGATTGGAGGCAGGAAGAGACAGGAGGAGAAAGGCAGATTGGGGAAAGAAGACAGCTTGAGCTGTATTTGTACCTATTTCAGAGAGGGAGGGAGAGAGGAGGAGGGGAGGGAGGGAAGTGGGGGGAGAGGGAGAGAGGGAGGGAAGGGAGGTAGCAAGAGGTAGGTAGGTAGGTAGGTATCTGGAGCAAACACATCAAATCCTTTCCCCATCCATGCCCTCAGTAATACAGACTTTGTTCTTCTTTGATGTTAGGTTAACATCAGCACCCAGGAGCTTTGGGAGGAAATGCTCAGTTCCAAAGGACTAACTGGTAATCTCAGATACGTTTTTAGATCCAGCCTTTTCAAAATTGCTACATGGCATACTGAACCAGGCAGAGAAAAGCTGCAATGAGCACCATTTTCCTATCTTGAGTTTCATAAATTAAGAACCAGGTCATTTCTTTGTGCGTGTGTATCTATCCGACTTGCACATCTGTTAGTACGTTCCGCTCAGGAAAACAGTCAGTACTGCCGGGTAACAGGGCTCCCTTGTCTCAGAGCTGACTGTCCAACCCAAGGGTTGTTTGGTATGAAGGAATGAAAACCTCTTCTGACTACCTGAGGCATAAAGGGGAATGTGCCGGAAGGAATATGGGGATCTCTTGGAACTCAGGGGCTGGAAGGAGAGCTAGGCATCCCAAGGGGCTGGAACCAGGGACTGCACTGTCATTAAGATCCAGCATAGCCACTGTCCTTGGGCCTCCTCGTCCCTATCCTCTTGTATGTTATCGATTGCAATTTACTTAGTAGTTTTTAAAAAAATGAACATTTATTTTTTTTTAAAGATTTTATTTATTTATTTGAGAGCGTGAGAGAGCACAGAGGGAGGAACAGACTCCCTGCTGAGCAGGGAGCCCGACGCAGGGCTCGATGCCAGGACCCTGGGATCAGGACCTGAGCCGAAGGCAGACACTTAATCAAATGAGCCACCCAGGTGCCCCAAAAATGAACATTTCTTATCCCACAGTTTCTGTGGGGCTGGAATCCAGGTGTTGCTTCACCTCTGGTTTGGGATGTCTCTGGTTTGGGGTCTCTCACCAGGCTGCAGTTAAGGTGTAAGACAGGGAATGTCAAAGCTCAACTGAAGTCCAATTTGCTTCTAAGCTCGGTCATGTGGCTCTGACAGATCTTAGAAGGTCATTTCCAACTTTATTCACGAGGCTGTTGGCAGGACTCCGGGCCCTGCTGGCTACTGGCCAGAGACATCAAGTTCTTGCTATCAATTTCTCCATAAAGCTACTTGCAACACAGTAACTTTCTTCCCCCAGAGGAAGGGGGGCAGAGGGGGAGGGAGAGACATATGCAAGTCAAAGTCTTTCTATAGCTGAATCTGAAAAGTGACATCCCATTGCTTTGCCCTACTCCGTTGTTAGAAGCCAGGCACTAGGTCCGGCCTGCCCTCAAGGGCACGGGGTTACATCCCAGGAGGCAGGACTCCCCCCTGGCCTCTTAGAGGCTGCCTGCCACACCTGCCACTACAGTTCCTTTCTCGTTTCATTGATGGTGCGTAGCTCTGGGCTCCCTTCCTCTCTCTGTATCCGCTCAGTTCTTCTCCCTATAAACACACCTGCTCGGCCAGCTTGTGTCTGCTCTTACCTCTCCCCACGCATGAACGTGCACACACACACATGCACACACACCTTTTCATTTTCTCTGTCATTTCTTTCCTCCCCGATGTCTTCTCTGTTTTGCTTTGTAACTCTTGATACACTTCCTCTCCAGTCCTGCTCTCTGCCCCATAACCTGTGAAGTATGCCCTTGCCCCACCACTGCTCAGAGAGCCAGGGACTACGAGGGGAGATAGGAAGCTGAACTATGGGTGCAAATCCTGCAGAGAGATTGGTAGCTAATTGGGTCCCATTTTTTCCCTAGTGGGAGTGTGAACCTGCTTTCCTTGGTGGGCCCAAACACAGGCCCTTGAGGTCTTCAAAGACTTTTTCCTGGCTTGACCCAAATGCCTTCCTCCCCCATTACACCTCCCTGGTGTATTGAAATCCCCAAGCCCCTCAAGTGTGAAGCTGTTATCCTCAGCGAAACCCGGAGCTTTGTCCTCCACGTGGGTGCCCAGGAGGCCCAAATCTGTCTCCGTCTCTGCAGGTACCTGGTTGCCTTTGAGACCACTGACCTTAGATTCTCTTGCTCGAACGGGAAACCCAGCATGTCTAGAACCCAGTTGATGTTTCTCTTTCCTGCAAATGATCTCTCCCTGCCACCACCCAGTTCTTTTCCTCTGCCAGGCTCCAAGGTAGAGTCCTTTCCACACCCACGTGACTTTCATCCCCCGCCCCCCCCTTCCCTTCCCTTTCAAAGTCTTGTGGATTCCTGCCTTCCTTCCCTCCCACCCCCACTAACCCCCTGTGCCTGGCTTCCTCATCCCTCCCATACCCAACTTGGTTCTCACTTTCTCCCTGCAAAACTATGTTGCTTGATGAAACTAACCAACACTCCTGAATCCATGCATCTTGCTTCTTTCCTGGAGTAGTTGAAAGAGCATGCACTCAGATGAACCTGGGTTTAAAACTAGATTCTACCGCTTGAGAATTTAATTTTTCTTTTGTACCTTGGGTTAGTTACTTCACGTCTTTGAACTTCATGTCTTTGAACTTCACACAGTCTAGCACTAGCTGTGTCGTCATGATGGGGCTGGACACGTCCTGCATGTATCTGGTACACATGTGTTGGCTTAGCTTGCTTCGCTTTCCCACAGGCCCTGGGGCCTTGTGCAATCAGACGAGAGGGTTCCCTCAAGCCCTGTCCTGGCACACTCCATAGACTGGGACTGACAAAGAAAAAAGTAGCCAAGTTACCATCTAGGTCTCTATCAGGTACACTTTTCAGGAGAACAATGTTGATTTTATAAAGTAAATAAAACTCTCCTTTACCCAAAGAAGTGGCTTTTAATCCATCAGGGGAAAATGTCAAAACTGTGTTTATTATCAAAGCAGCTAAGAGTTGATTGTGTGCTGACAGGCCGCCTACCGTGACCTCTTTTAGAATAGATAATTTTAGTACAATTCAAATATTTATTGAGGGCTACTCTGTACCAGCCTGGCCATGAACGTAGCCTGAAATGACTGCAGGTAAAAGATCCGTAAAGAAAACTGTTTTCTACCACACTTACTTCATTCTGTTTAGAATTCAGAACCCTGAGTTCGTAAGAATAAGGGGTGGCTGTGTTTCCATGCTTGACCCTATTCCAAGGGGAGAATAAATCCCTTGAACCATTAAATAACCCTGCAAACAGATGTGCACTGGAGAGGAGTTAGAGTTTGCAGGTATAAATTTTGCCTGACATGGTGAGTGCTGGTGACCGCTGAATGTTCCTGCTTCTTGGTTCCACACAGTTGTTGACGTCTATCAAGGCTGGTGTGGGCCCTGCAAACCCGTGGTGAGCCTCTTCCAGAAGATGAGGACGGAGGTTGGCCTGGACCTTCTGCATTTTGCATTAGTAAGATCCTCTCTCAGCAGAATGTTACACGACACTGTAAAATAATTAAACATTTAAAATCAGGGACAGGAAGCATGAGCTGCCTTTTTTCCAGATCATTGAAAAGGCATCGGTTGTGAAATTTTGGGTCATCAGTTACGGTGCTTTATAGTTTCTTTAGAGATAAAAGATTCCTACCCCACCCCTAGCCCCCGACAGTCACTCTGAGCTCTGGCATCTCTTGACCCTGTGCACAGGGAAGGGGTGCACGTCACCAGACACGCATGCTCCTTCTGGCTCACGAACACTGGGGACTCTGAAGTCTTACTCTCAGAGCACAGAGTTCCAAGATTTTTATGCTGTCCTCCATCATGGGGAATTTCTGGCCAATATTTCCTTGGATGAATGTATGGAAATGGGAATAAATTCCAGAGAAGTGTGTGAGAGACACTCGGATTAGAGGTTCATAGGCGGAACACAGGAGAAAATTCACCCACGCTGACCTCTCAAGGACTCTGCACTTTCTTCATGGGGAGTCAGTTCTGACCCTTCTGGGGAGGGTGTGTGGCAGCAATGCCTGCCCCCGCACAGGGCTTCTCAGACACGGAAGGCAAACTGTGTGTGGAGAGGGGGTGTGTGTGTGTGTGCGTGCTGTTTATGGGGTCTATGTGTGTATATGTGGGGTGTGTGTCTGTGTGGGTATTGTCCTGTGTGGTCGCCCACCATCATGCCCCTGTGTCCCTGGCACCCCAGGCCCCTCCTGACAGCTTGTTTTCTCTAGGCAGAAGCAGATTGTCTTGATGTCCTTGAAAAGTACCGAGGGAGGTGTGAGCCGAACTTTCTGTTTTATGCAGTAAGTACATCTGTAGAACCAGACCCAGAACCATTGCAGATCATCAGGGTTCCGCTAGAGGCATCTCCCTGAAAGTCACCAAGAGGCTTCACTGATCCAAACAAGGGATTGTTTCCTCCTTGACTGCACTTGTTATCTGGGGTAAGGAGAGGCATACTTAAGTCCTGGTAATGCAGGTCCCTGCCTCGAACGGTGGCATAGCTTGCTGGCGGGGAGGCCCGGGATGACACAGCTCCCGAGGGTCACTCTGGACTCAGCAGCCTTCCTGATTGGCTGTACACAGGAAAGAATGGGAGTCACTCAAAAGCGTCTGCTCCTTCTGGCTCATGGACAGAGCACAAGGTTTCAAGATTTCTATCCTCCGCTCTGTAGAGAGAAGCTTTCAGCACACATACTCTAATGGGGTAGACAAGCTCTGCGTTCACTTTTATTTAATCGTAAGATGTGAAGATATGTTTACAGAAATTCAGAAATGAAAGGGACTGTCGAGGAAAACCAAGTAGTTCCGTGTTTTGAAAGATAGTTTGGATGTCTTGGGGTGTGACATCCACGCTCTGGCCCCATGCCCCTCCGGGCCCACTGCCTCACACCTGGCTTCCTAGCTTAGGTCACCTGCCAGGCTCCAAAGGCTTGCGACAGATACGCTCTTCCTGACTGCAGCCCGTCCTCATCCAGTCAGGGGAAACTGAGACCTACCCTCCCGCCTCCTGACAGCCAGGCCAGGGTTGTTCACTTCGGAAACCTTCAGATTCCTGCCCACAGCACTACACGTATCACAGATTGGAAGCCTATGGCAAACATTATTTGGGTGTTGATTCTTGACAGAAGACTGGAGTTAGATGCTGAAACATAGGTGAGGATGGAGGGAGAAGTGGGAAGGAGCCAAAGTGACAGTGGCCACAGGCGCAGAAATGCGATTGCTGCCACAGGGGTTCGCTTGCTTGAGCCTGTAGTGATGAAGGCATAAATCACACTGGACTGTGTGGGAGCAGGTGCCAAGGCGGCGGGCTCCATCACAGCCTCTCACCCTGTGGTGGGCCCCCTGCGGGGCGGGGTGGGAATGGGGGAGGGCCCACTCTCCACCAGCTTCTGTGAGTAAGAGGCAGAGACTGACTGCTGGAAAGGTTAAAGCCGAGACTCAGTGGCCCCAAACACCACCTCCGCTGTGAATGAAGTTTCCTCTGACCCCCCCCCGGACGGAACTGGGAATCCATTCTTGCCCTGAATGCCAAGCATCCTGTATGTTCCCCCTCTTAAAGTGATGATCTTACTCTATTGTAATTGTTTCTTTGATATGACCACCTCTCTCCCCACTTGGCTTCCCGTTCCCTGAAGCAGGCAACTCTGGCTTTTCATGGTGACTGTTCATATTCTTTGCCTCTGTCTTGGGGCTTGGCAGAGTAAGCGCTCAATAGGTATTTGTCAAGTGGACGAGCCATGTCTAGGCCACCCTTAGTCACCCACAACTTCGTTGCCCTGCTCCTCCCTTAACTAACTCCCTGTTTCCCTGGAGGCAGCTTTGAAAGGAGAGGCATGGGGTAGAAGGCAGAGCAGTGGATGGCGTCCGGGGGGGGGTCAGAGGAAACTTCATTCACAGCGGAGGTGGTGTTTGGGGCCACTGAGTCTCGGCTTTAACCTTTCCAGCAGTCAGTCTCTGCCTCTTACTCACAGAAGCTGGTGGAGAGTGGGCCCTCCCCCATTCCCACCCCGCCCCGCAGGGGGCCCACCACAGGGTGAGAGGCTGTGATGGAGCCCGCCGCCTTGGCACCTGCTCCCACACAGTCCAGTGTGATTTATGCCTTGGGCACACGCCTAAGCAAAGCTCTTGGACACTCGCTGGCCCTTCAAAGAGATGAAGATCTGTGAAGAAGAGTTCAAGCGGTTTGGGTAGCGCGTGTGTTCTGTGTTCTAGGGGGGGGAACTGGTGGCGGTGGTGAGAGGAGCCAACGCCCCGCTGCTGCAGAAAACCATCCGAGAGCAGCTGGAGGCTGAGAAGAAGGTGCTGGCCGAAGGCCGCGAGCGAAAAGTGGTAAGGAGTGCTTCCACCAGCACCGAGCTCGGTGTCTCCCGGTCCCACCAATCTTCCTGGAGCGCTCAGTGGCAAGTGCCATTAAATGCCCACCCGAGGGCTCGGGGAGGCAGTGCCCACTAGGACATACATGCATTTTATTTTATTTTGGATTTTATTTATTTGACAGAGAGAGAGACAGCAAGAGAGGGAACACAAGCAGGGGGAGTGGGAGAGGGAGAAGCAGGCCTCCCGCCGAGCAGGGAGCCCGATGTGGGGCTCGATCCCAGGACCCTGAGATCATGACCTGAGCCAAAGGCTGATGCTTAACCGACTGAGCCACCCAGGCGTCCCATACATGCGTTTTAAAAAACTCATTTTAAAAAGTCGCCCCCTTCATCCAGAGCACTTGAACTTCTCTTATCCATTTCCTGTTCATCCCCTGCTTCAATTCTTAACAGGGGTTTCTGGAACCCTGACAATATGTTCAGAAATGAAGATAAAGTTATGGAGTAGAGTAGTGGGATAGAAGTCAGCCTCACCGTGAGCTCTCTCCTGGTGATATGCCCTCGCCTCCCATACCTGAAAGTTTTAGTTGTGATCCCCGAGGGATCGTTTAATTTAGAAATTAAGCTCTGTCATTCACACGAGCAACGGGATCAGCATGGCTTGTGATTTTGATAAATTATTTCTATGACAGCATAGACTACAAGTTTCTCACAAAAATTTGGCTGCCATTGAACACTGACACCACCTCAGATAGAGAGAGGCATTTCCTGGTGCTTTGAGCTTCTGTCCAATGAGCCTTATGTTCAGTATTCATTGTTCAAGTTTTCATATTCACTTCCAAATAGTGAAGCCCTGTTTTTATAGAATGGCTTAGAATCCATATTTTTCTCCGAAAATCACACCTGCTTGTGCCCCCTCCAGGGGGAGATGATGTCTTCACGACTAACGTTGCCCAGGGGAGCCAGTTGATAAGTATCTCCTTGTATGTCACTTCTTCCTTTGTCTTCTGGCCAACTCCCTACTTCATCTTTTCTACTTGATGTTTGTGGAAATGGGCCGAATCTAAACCTTAAAGTCAGCATGGATTTCCTTGTCTTCGAACACCCTCACCTCCACCGTCATCCGGCTACTAAAAAGGATCTTGTAAAGTTTCCAAGGCTGATGCTCTTGACCCCCTTTTCTTGGCTCTGCATTTCAGGCCTTTGCTTTTTTTTGGCTTCTGTCGGTTGCTGGAGGTCTTTGTGGTAATTTTAATTAGCTAACTACTTTCTGTTCATGACCCATGTGTTGCTCTAGATTAGAGACAAGGCTCTGTCTGATGAAGACGGATGCCTCTCCCATGACAAGGACAATGGTGAAGATGTGGACGTGGGTGAGTATAGAACCAGTAAGCAAGACAAAAAGGCAAAGCATATAGGTCATCAGTGATTTGGGCAATCTGAACTCTGGGAAGATTAACCGTGAAACATTCGGTTTCCAGTCACCTGACTTCAAACATACTGTGCCCAATCTCCCTTCTGCCCTTTCTTGACATTGTAGGTACTTTTTGCAGCTTTCTGATCATGCTCAAGTATCACAAGTATGACTTTCGGGGCTACTACCCCACATCAGGAAAAGCCCCACTTAATAAAAAGGAAGGTAGAATTTCAAGTAATGATGCTGGTGTTTCCTTAGTCTTCATTTGAGCTAAAGAGCTCATTTCTTTTTTTCACCTTTTTCTGAAGCATCCAAAAGGCAGGAGTCCTGGGCATCATAGTTCTTCCTGAACCTTTACTATGGGAAGAACAACTTGACCTGACAGCAGGGAAGCCAGAAGTTAGAAGGTGGCTTGTGACAGTAACTGAGACTCTGGGGGAAACCAGCATTAAGTTCAGGAACCGAGTTGGAAGGAGAAGGAAGATTTTTATTATTGTGTGAAGCAGAGAGGCTGTTTATTCATGTGGGGATAATGAGGACTGTTTGAGTTTGGATTCTAACAAGGAAAGAGGCACAGTTCGGAGAGCAAAAACACTTCAAGTGTGAAAAAATCAGTGTTCTGGCCTCTGCAGGAAACATTTGTTACCTCCTTTTTTGGATGATCTCCTCTTCCCTCCTTCATTATCTCCTCTCAAATCAAGTCTCTCCACCTAGAAAATAACCTAAAAGCCTGCCCTTGCCTTTAGCCTTCCTTCCCTCCATGCCTGAACTTCCTGAGCTCCCATACGCCTTGGGCACCCCTCACCTTCGGCTCCTGCCCGACCTGCTCCCTGGTGCTCATGGGGCACCACTGACCTTGGTGGCCAAATCCAACACACAGTGTCCAGTCATATCCTACAGCCTCTGAGGACTTGGATGATGTTGACAGTGCCTTCCTTCTCCAAACCCTCGTCTCTTTTGGTTTCTGAGATGTCATGACCTTTCTCGTTTTCCTTCTACATCTCTGGCCTCTCCACAGCCTCCCCCCCCCTTCATTGGCCTTTTCTCATTTGCTCCCCTTTCAAGCTGGAATTCTCTGGGCCCTGATCTGGCCTCTTCTCTTCTCACCCCGCGCCTCTAGGGGTTCTCATTAATGGGTCAACGTATAAGGGATTTCATTTTAAGAGTCCCTTAAAGACTAAGGATTCATGGGATATTAGAAATAAGAAAAATGGATAGATTTGTTGCTTAAAATGATTCACATTTTTGCAGTACACAAGTTTTTGAGATTTTCAGAGTAGGAAGTTCTCCTCAAACGCAGATGTTGTCATGTTTCATTGCCACACAACTGATGTAAAGGTTGAGAACAGGAAATAGGCTATGGGGGGTACAGAGTCTGTGGAGAGTGTAGGAAGCTCACCAAGGCCAAGTTGATACAAACAGGAGTACAGTAGGGCTGGGCTTATGGACTGGACACCGGGCCTCCTACAGGCCTGAGCAGGGACTACAACCATGTGCCACCTCCCGCGTCACCACAGCTGATTGGATCTATGGGCACTGACCAAAGAACAGCCATCAGGACACTGTTCAGGGAGCTATGACTGGTACCTTGGCTCCACACAACGAACTGGCCAGTCTGATCTTCTCTCAGGAGAACGTGCTGGTGCTGAAAAGTCATACAGACTCAGGGCCTGGGGCAGTCATTACTGCCCATATGCCAGAAAAGTTAAAAAGAAGCTCTGGCGAAGGAGCCAGTGGAGTTAGAGAACAGAGTAGACAGCAGCTAGAGGCTCAGAGTCAGGGGAGGTGACAGGAAGGCACGAGAGAGGCCAGGCCCGTGTTGCCTCTGTTCCAGCTCTCCCCAGCTCCAAGCTGACTCTTCCAGTTGTTGCTGGAGCTCTGCTCCTGAGTAGTCTCTGATCTCCTCCCTGCTCTCCCTCCCCACCCCTACCCCAGCTTCATCAGGGAAGACCTGCACCTTGGCCATCATTAAGCCAGACGCAGTGGTCCACGGAAAGACTGATGAGATTATTATGAAGGTAAGAGAGACAACGCTTCCCGGACAGACTGCCCTCATGTCTCCTCTGCTGGAAAAGCAGGGGCGGGGCATTGAACAACAGTGTGCTAGTGGGAAAAGGAGGCTTCTGAGGAGCTCCAACCAAAATTCCAGTTAAGTCAACGAAACATTTTAAATCCGTTTGGGACAGATACGATGAGGATGAGGGTCTTCGCTGCTTTTAATGTTATCTTTCCCATTATCTTTTACTTTTCAGTACATTTGAATGTGAATTTGGGCTTGATTTACCCTTTCACAATATATGTATATTTTACAGATCCACGAAGCCGGTTTTGACATTTTAGCAAATGAAGAGAGAACCATGACAGAGGCAGAAATGCAACTTTTCTATCAACACAAAGCTGGGGAGGTCAGCTCATCTGCTTCCACATGTCCGACACCTCTCATTTCTTTCTCTTTCTCCAACATTATGTTTATAGATTGATGTTAGTTTGGGAGAAAATTGAGTATTACGAAGAACAAGAATATGAACAGCAAGAAGGGCATGAATTTGCTCTCAGAATAATGATTATAGTCTGTATCAAGTAAAAAGTTCTTTGGTTGCAAGGAAGAGATTTTGATTCTAACTTAAGTAATGACATAAAGAATTTATTAGAAGGATACTCCATAGCTTCCAGAACTGAAGAAGATAGTTGAAGGAGTTGAACAAGAAGGTGTGGAGGAGAAGAACCAAAACAGTTGGGGCGCCTGGGTGGCTCAGTTGTTAAGCGTCTGCCTTCGGCTCAGGTCATGATCCCAGGGTTCTGGGATCGAGCCCCACATTGGGCTCCCTGCTCCGCGGGAAGCCTGCTTCTCCCGCTCCCACTCCCCCTGCTTATGTTCCCTCTCTCGCTGTGTCTCTCTCTGTCAAATAAATAAAATCTTAAAAAAAAAAAAAAAAAGAACCAAGACAGTTGTAGGGACCTTAGGAGCAGAATCCCATGAACAGTCACTTTAGGTGCTACTGTTGGACAACTCAGGTTCAACCACTTTCCACGTGCTTCTGCTTCTGACTCCCCTACTTGGGACGGAGGCCTAGTGGACCTAGCTTGGTCATAGCCCCACCTCTCAGGTGAGGTGTGTGTGTTTGGTGGGGTTGGAGGGGATGGAGGGGCATCATGGTTGTCAGCCAGACTAGGCCAAGTGAAATGGGGAAGGGCTACTCCCCAAAGGAAAACCAGAGTACTGCTACTTGAAGGAGCGGGAAGGGTTGCAAGGCCTTGCAAAAAATAAGTCTTAGCTACATCGCACCCCATGGTTATCCAGCATCCACATGATTTCCACACACGTCCCTACCTAACTTGTTATAGTCTCTCACCCAACCCCAAACAAGTCAATTCAAAGCCTCATTTTCCTGCCTTTGCCTTTATCTGGGTTCTCTGGGTGTGGCTGGTCATCACTACCACCCCTCCCTGGGCCCTCCATGGGCATGCTGGCCTGTGGCAAGGCTGCTCACTGAGCCCCTCCCTTCCTGAGGGTGGGATGGGCCCGCTGACCCACTATAGGCCCCAGGACCCCTGCCCTGGGTCACAGTTTCCTCTCCCTGTGCTAGGAGGCATTTGAGAAGCTGGTACATCACATGTGCAGTGGACCGAGCCACCTCCTGATCCTCACCAGGCCTGAGGGCACGGAGGACGTGACCGCTGCCTGGCGAACGCTCATGGGGCCCTGTGACCCTGATGTGGCAAGGAGGGAGCAGCCTGACAGGTGATGTCACCAGCTGTGTTCTTTTCATTTATCTCAAAACCTGGGAAGCCAAGAGCCCTGCTCTATATTCAGCCCCAAATTCCCCTTTTATGTATATTTGGAGAGACTCTGACCTCTTTGTTATCTATTTGAGGAGACCCTGCTATCTTCACCCTCTGATCCAGTCCTACAGTTAAGAGGGTTCCATAGTGTGGTCCCAGAAAACACATGCAACACTCATCCAGGAAATATAGGTTGCAGGGCCCCGGTAAAGTCTGCCAAGTCAGAGACTCTGGGCAGGGCCTAGGGATCTGCATTGTAGACTCAACTCTCTCCACTCTCCTCCCCACCCAGGGTGTTCTGAGGCCCCCTAGAGTCTGAGCACCTGGTTCTGCACTCTGCACTAGGCTGCCTTGGCCCTGTATTTACCCTGGCATCGCCAATGCCAAATTCACTGTCTTGCCTTTGAAGCTGAGAGAGCCCCAGCCACCAGGAAAGAAATGAGCAAGAGACTAAGTAATTGCAGTTGTACCCTGCAGTTGTAGGGGGCCAGAATATTCATACGTGGGACTAGTAAGACAGCCTAGGGTTCAGATCCTAGCTGACCACATACTCGGGTAAGTCCTTTCTCTGAGCCTCAGTTCTCTCATCTGTAAAATGGGGTTATGACACCTATCCTGGGATGCCACTGAGTGTTGTTAAGAGCACTTCCTAGGGCCATTAATCTCTCTGTGCCTCAATGTCTTCATCTGAAAAATGGGTACTACAATGCCTCAGACATTGATGTGAGGATTAAATGAGCATATGTACTTACGTATGTATGTGTATATACATATATATACATATGAAACACTTGGAACAGTGCTTGACAAAAAGGAAGCCCTGGCAATATTAGTATTATCTTATGCTGTTATTGAGGAATTAATGATGCACACCCTCGAGCTCCTGGCAGGGTGCTAGTCCCTGGTAGTGATAGCAACAAAATGGGAGCTCCCGAGCTTGCGCCATGACTCGTGCGTATTTAAACTGAGAATCATGACAGAGTGTCCTTCACAGAGCTGTGGTGCAGATGAAACGGGATCATGTATGTGAAGTACCTGGCAACCTGCCCAGAACACCCAACATCACGATGGAATAGATGTCAGCTACTGTCCTTGTTGTTCTTGGCATTTCCAACGGAGAGAAAGCCATTTCACAGAAACGCGGGGTGCTAACTGGTTGCTGGTGCCCATTGCCGGAGAGCAAAATGTTTCTTTGCAAATGAAACGACTGTTTCTTGTGCATTTTACCTATGTTCGCAGTCTCCGTGCTCAGTTCGGCACAGAAATGCCCTTTAACGCAGTCCACGGAAGCCAGGACAGAGACGCCGCCAGCCGGGAACTGGCATTGCTCTTCCCCACGTTTAAGTTTTCAGACGAAGTTCTAGAAGCCTCTCTGGGTAAGTCATCAAGGCCGTTTTGGTTCTTTATTAAATCTGCAGTGAGTATTTGGCGGGAGTTGATAATAACTATGTGGTAACTGAGTCTTCAATCTAAGAAGGTCCTATTTGAAAAAGAGGGGCCATTATATAACTTTAGTAGCAGTCCTGATCTGTTTTGTGTTTTCACAGAGTAATGATGTTGCTTTTTAATACTTCATTACCTTTTTTTTTTTTTTTTTTGCTGCATTCTTACTTTGGAGTCATATTTTCATTGCAAAGTTACTTTGCATTTTCTTGTGGAAACCACTGGGAAAATGTAACTAGCTTTCTAGAACCCTGCTTCAAAGCCACTTAGAGGCCAGAGGTCACTTCCTCACTTCCTCTGTGCTTCACACACCCCACGCCAGGCCCTTGGTGGGGTTGCTGGGCAGTGGAGCATTATACAAAAGGGCCCTGAGCCTGCTGTGACTCTTGTATCCCTCAGCCCCCACATTTTGGGTAAAGTGTGCTAGGTCATTTCCACCTCCAAATCTGGGTGAGAAACCCAAGGGGTCCAGAGTGCATGTGACTTACCCCACTCCACAAGTAGAACTAGGCCTGGCCTATGATGCTCCTGCTGCCGAGTTGGGTATCCGTGGTCTGAGCTTGAGGTGAGGTGGGAGGGGCCAGGGGGTGAGTATCCTGGGAAAAAGCAAAGGATGTGAGGGTGGGATTCCTGGGAGAAGGCTGCATGTAGATCTGAAATGGTAACAACACACTTGGGCACAAATGTTTGGGTTTTAATCAATATATTTACCTAAATGTTTGCTATGTTCACAGTCTCCTCAAGATCTGAATCCAGCTGAGTAAGAATAGGTGGCCTGAGGGCAATGGAAGATGGCACAGGAGCTGGCCCATGCCGGCCCTCATTTAATCTTTGTGGCTGCCTGCTGCCAGCTGAGGGGCAAGCTGGGTGCAGTGGTGGGGTGTAGAGTAGAGAGAGCATGGGAAGTGTGGCGTTATAGGCATCAAAAAGACCCAGTTTGACTCATGCAAGTGTGTGCTGTGGTTCTTCAAAGCCATTCCCCTGCTGGGAGGAAATCTCACTCTGGTGACCAGGGCCCGCTTTCCTCGAGGGACCTGCCCTCAGAGAGCGCCCCTGATGCATTTCCTTATGTGTCCAGGGTCATGGCACATCTTCATCCTTTGGGGGGCGATTGGAGACAAGTAGAATAACTCAGGGCCAAGTCTGGGGAAGGAGGAGAGTGGCCCGGCTGGGGAATACTCATCGGAGCTACTGAGGAGAGTGTTGGGAGATCGCGAGCCTGACGTTTGGGCCCCAGGTGATAATGAGCGACGGGGACAGTTCCACAGGGGTCTGAGCCCAGACACATCCCAGGGATAAATACCCAGCCTCCTGAGAGCATGATTCTGAAGCAGGCTTGTCGGGGTGCTGATGTGCTGCTCATTTGTTTGATGTGTCAGTCCTCCTCAGGTGTCAGGAGCACAGTGTGCTTCCAACTTACCCATCACTGTCTCTGCTAAGGGTCAGGGCTCAAGGGCACTGGAGACAAGACCATCCTGGGTTTGAATCCTGGCTCCGCTAGTTGTCAGCTGAATAGCCTTGGGAAAGTTACCTTTCTGGGCCCCAGGTCCCTCATCTGTGAAATGGAGATATTGACAGACCCATTATTAGCCCCGTATGACAGACCCATTATTAGCCCCATAATAACATCTCCACAACAGGGATCTTCCTCACAGGGCTGTTGTGAAGATGGAAGGACACAAAGGATATTGAAGTTCTTAGCCTGGGGCCTGACAAATATTAAGTCCTCAACAAATTACTCATTCTCCTGATTTTTTTTTTAAAGGTTTTATTTTTAAGTAATCTCTACACCCAACGTGGGGCTCGAACTCACAACCCCAAGATCGAGTCTCATGCTCCACCAACCAAGCCAGCCAGGTGCCCCTCATTCTCCTAATTTTTAATTCCTGGTCCGGAACACACGTATTAGGACCTTTCTCTGCTGTCCCTTCCACCCTGACCCCTCACTTCATTGTCTGTGATGTACTTAGATCCCCTTTTCCTGCTGTTTTGTGGATGGTGAGTGGGACAGAGGACGGGCACAGGGCTACGTTTCAGAAGTCCTGCAGAACATCTGTTGTCCCACAGGCCACGGGGCTGAAGGAGCGGCGGGCCCCACTGAGGCACATCGATTCCCTGAGGACATGGACTGAGAGGCTGGGTTGCTCTTCCAGAGCATGTGACCAGGGGCAAGGCCACGAGATGAAATGTCAGTGCACTCCAATCAGCTTCACATAGGAAAGCTCCAGAATCGGAACTTACTCTTTTCAGCACCAATACTTTTTTGGTTTAGCTATGTCTCATGAACAGTAAGAATAGTATATACTTTCTTGCCTTATTAAACAGTATATAGAATACATAGTTTTTTGCTTTTGTTTTTTGCTACCTCTGGGATTTTATAAAATAAATGGACATCCGTTATTTTACCCTGGCGTGATATGGTGACATCTCAGGGGATACTGAGTTACACAGGACAGTGTTGCCCCAATAATAAATCTACTTTGTGGACTAAACAAGTTTAAAGTTCAAGTTGGTAACTATGAACTTGAAAACAGTGCAAAAAGACTGGCTATAACACTTCCAGGCATATGGATGTGGAGGCAGATAGAAATTGGCTTTAATCTTCCTGCTGCCTACCCAGTCACGGGGATAGTCCTGCAACGCTGCCCAGTTGGCCACCTGAGGTTCTCCATGAATCAGGCCATGTTCATAAAGAAATGCTTGGGAGTTACATTTGGAACCAGGGTTCATCTGATTTTCTTGATGCTCCCTCCCCCCATTTCTTTGGTTTCTGATTCTGGCTACTGCCTAATTTTAAAGTCTGAGAGCTCCCAGTGGAGCCAAGTTGCCTCCAGCTTTCGCTACATCACCTGGTTGAGCCCATCCTTCCATGGCTGTGCCCTTGAGGTTGAAAATCTCACAGAAGGTTTTCAATAAAAAAGTAACTATTATTACCCCTGTGAACAGTAACATGGATAGCTACTCCCTCCTGCTAGTTTGCTCTTTGGTCCATTTGAAAATTCACTAAGCCCAGGCATCCAATTTCCTCTCTGAGGAAAAGGCTGTGTTCTACCCCCCAAGGCAAATGTTAGCGATTTCCTTTCATTTGCTGGTTTTCTCCAGAAGACTCTGCTCTATGACTTGAAGTTCTTTAAATGCGCAGTTAGCTCCCAGAAGACTGCTCTTCATGGGTGCATTACTCTTTATTCCAATGCTATGCTGGCACTGGGGACGGAAGGATGAGTCAGGCTGTGTGAAGCGGGTAGCAAGTCCTGTGACTCTGGGTGGGTGGCTGCATTCCCCATGACTGTCACCTTTAGATGCGAACATGCATGCCCGTTGTGTTCGTTAGCATCTGTACTGACCTCCATGAGAAACAATGTACTCAGAGGGTCCCTCCCTAACGGGATGTCAGGAAAATTGAATCCACTGTTCCAGACCTCCAGATATTCAGCCCACCATGGGACTGTGCTCTTTCCTTTGTGAGTGGGCTCAAGAGGGGGATTCAATGCCTTGGAGGAGCAGGGGCATTAGAACCCTGCACCTCTTCTACACACACAGGTGTTGCGTGCCTCTGAATGAGCTACTTGGGGGTGCACCCAGCTGACCGCTATCTGATCTCCCCAGAAGCTGGGAAGCCAAGGATCTTCCACCAGTGGAGAGATGAGAAATGGTCTGCCCAAGGCCTCTGAAAGCAGTGGGGGGAGAGGAAGAGTAGGTGGCGGAACTGAGACTGTAGGGGTGATGCGTGTTGCTGTCTGTGATGACCTTTAAGCCTCCCCAGGAAGTAGCTGGGAGTGGTGGAGCTGGGAGAGGGGAAGGCAGGAGGGGCACTAGAGGGGGAGAAGTGGGGACACATACTTTCCATCTATAACTTGGTAGAGCATTTCTTAAGAGTCTGGAAGGTTCAAAGCAGAAGTAACAGGGGTGCGGGGGGGGGGTGTTGGAGGAGAGAAGCCTCATGAGAGTGGCTAAAATGTCAGCCCACTCTGAGGATGGAACTCCTTAGCAGAGGCCCTGGGCCTGGCTTCCTACAATGGAAGCAAACCAGGGCATGCAGAATGGGTGCTGTTTTGGGCATTAAGACCTCTCAGCTCCTGGGTGTGAATGCCTGATAGGGTGGAAGGCAAGCCCCACTGCATGAAATAAAGAGGGTGGTTCCTTTCTAATGACTGGCTCTGGCTCTCCACTCAGCGAGAGGGCCGACTGCCCAGCAGAGCCAAGGCCAGGAGTCAGGGGCTGCATAAATATAGGGAGGAAAGGTGACTACGTAGGCCACGATGTGGCCCTTGAGACAGGGGTTCCCAGTTTTCCCAGAAGCCAGGGCGTAAACCAAAACTACCCTCATGCTGGAAATGGACACAGGCCTCTCTGCCCAACAATCAGGAGAAATGTGCAAAGGAGCAGGACTGGGGCAGCACCAGCCCCTATCCCAAGTGGCAAGGTGTTGGGACCTCCTCCTGTCAGCTCTCCATTAGAATCTGGGGTCAGTCTCCCATTTCCCAGGTCTCACTTTCATGTTTGCCCTGTGGCAAGGGAATTCCCTCCCCTGCCAACCACCTCACCACCCCCCACGCTCTCTCCCCAACCCCCACACTCCGGGGTAGATGTCCTTGGCTTTCTGTTTCTAGGGAGGCCAAGAGGGAAGAGGTGCTTCTCTACATTTTAGAGATGGGGAGAAGAGTGTGCAGTCCATGAAGAGCACATGGGCATCCTTGCAAAGGGGAGCAGTGGCTTGTTGGGGCCGCTGGTCATCCGCCAAATTCTGGGCCTGAGGCCAGTGAGTAGTGGCAGTGGAAGTGTGGCGTACGTAAGGGGCTGAGGAGAGGATGGAGGCAGTGGACACAACACTGGGGAGGTCCTGGTGGCTGGGAGTGGCCACCTGTGAAAGGTCTGCTAGACTTCAGGAGGCCAAGGAGAGGGGTTCCCAGACTGCTGCAGATGCCCCCTATAGCATAGCTGTAACTACCACAGGGCACTGGCCCCCACTCTGAAATGCAAAGTCACTCCCTGGCCTCTTATTCACCAAGAATCGTAAGTTCCAAAAGCCGGGACACATTATCTTCCAATGTTTCCTAATGTTCTAGACATTCGGAAAACAGACTCCTTTTTAGAAGTTGCCATGATTTTTTTCTTGGCTTTTATTAGCATGTGTTAAAATCATATTATCCAAACACTACCAGAAGAACATGTATTGTTCTGCATAAAGTGCTTAAGGAAAAAAAAATGCAACTTATTAAATTGGACATTCTTTTCTAGTTCATAAATTTTGGGTTACAATCAGGGCACAAAAGGAGAAACAGAATGCAGTATTAGAGAGAGCGAGAAGCTTAGTGAAGGACTCGGGTGGACAACAGACCACGCCCCATTCCTCCCACTTCCTTGCTGACTGAACACTGCACCTGCCTAAAGCAGCAAACAGCTTTGTTTTAATAAATACATTTTTCCTTCATTCAAATCAGAAAAGTTAATTATAGTAAAGCACTTTTTCTTTGACCATCTGTTTATAGCCACAGGCAAGATTTATCCACAGAGTTTAAGTGTGAAAGTGTTATTTCATTGGGCTTTCAGCTTTCTAATGCTATCTGGGTTCAAGATTGTCTCAGCAATTCATTATTGGTTTCCTTAATATTTACCTGGTATTTTTAAACACCAACTCTATAGTGTTTGTGTTACAAATGCCAACCAAGGATATTTTCTCAGTACTAGAAGCGTCAATGAGTGGGCCTAAATAAGGCTTTATTCCCAATAAACTCAATTCTCTTTAAACTGGCCTTCTCACATTAGCACTCTGATGGCCGCACAAAACCCAAGTCCCTGTTGTGACAGATTTTTAAATTGGTGATGTTAAAAAAAAAAAAAATAACAACTTGGAAATCTCTGTGTTTGGATCTTGGGTGATCATGTTGAGAACAGGAAAAATTGCATTAAATACACTTAAAAACATTCATTTGCAATCAAACATATTTAAATCCTCCAAGGAAGGTGCAGGCTGGTGATGGGGTGGCCTCGGTGTGCGCAACCCCATCAGGAGTGGCTGGTAGGCTTGGGACTCTGCCAGTGGCACACACTCATGGCAAGCTTCTCCACCACAGACCTCGATTCTGGGCCGCAATGCCTCTGAACTTCTGTTAGCAAAGGGAAAGGCAGGCTGGTTGTTCCTCCAAACAGTCAAGAGCAACCTCTGTGGAGTTCACCTTGAAGCTGCCCCAGAAGCTGGAGCCAGGTGCCAAGCTAAGGGCTGCAGAAGGGTGAAGGAGCACTGGTGGTACAAGAAGCCATCTTCCATCCTCTGGGGAGAGTCCCTTTCCCTCGCTCAAACTTCAGTGCTTTGGGCTTCATGCAGGAAAAGATCTCAGCCACATGTCTTACTCAAATTTTGATCTCATTTTACAAAAGCACACTGAATAGCAGTCCTGAGCGACTAGTAGAATTTTAGCTGAGTATAGCTAAGAGAAAAACAGCTTTCTAAACTATCCTGTTCTTCGCTTCTCTCTACAGAGGAGTCTGTAGAGCATTCTTTAGTTTCACAGTGATATATACTGTTTCAGGAAGCACAAGGTGATCGGACTTTGTTTCCAGGAAGTGATGACCTACTTTAGTTTGAGCATAAGGTTTCATGACTGGCTCTAAATCCTGCCAGATATCGCTACACCAATGGCAGGATTTAGGGCCGTTGGGAGGCTCTTGGTGCCCAGTTCCTGCCAAGTGTAGCCTGCCAGAGTCAGGGCTGGGCTTTCACTATCAGTAGTTATATTTCCCCTTGATGGTTCAAAAATCCTATGGTGAATCTGTTGCCTCACTCCACTCCACCCTGTCCATCTGACTTGGAAGCCTGAGAGCTTATTGAATTAGGCTGAAAAGAGGCTCTGTACCTGCTGATATTGACGGCAGTAAGATGCTAGCTTACTATTTTGCACAGCACCATGTATCATGCCTGTTACTCCAGGCCAACTACAGCCAACCTTTTTGTTTGTTTTTTGTTTTTTTGTTTTTTTTATAAAGAAAATCTATGTAAGTTGAGGTTCAGAAATGCATATATTTTTTACTTACAAATATTCATCTGACCAAAATTCAACATAACCTTTATGGAACACTTAACAATTGTTTTGTTTTTAAAATAACATTTCATTCAAACTGTATATAATTCAGTAAAGTTTTTTATACAGCAAGCAATGCTTAAACCCTGGAAAATCTGTAGAAAAGAGATTTTCACACAAAATAAGAAAAGAAAAATTTGAGGTATCCCTCACACACACACACACACATCCATTCATTCTGACCCATGTGCACACACACGCACACACACCTATGTGTGCAGAGACACATTCATTCTCACTCACAAAGTGGCTGCAGCATAGGCAAAAAATTGTAGGTCCAAAGGAAAATGACTGATTGTTCTAATAAAGAGTCCAGGTAGCTCAGAAAAAAAAAACCCAAAATAAAACACAATAGTCCTCTGAGGAAATTACTACCTCAAAAAAACGTTCTCAAGATGAATTTGAGATCTAAGCCTACCAAATTGCTTTTGCAAAACAGCTCCCTGCAGTCCAAGGTGACTTGTGCAAATAGAAGGAATCAAATGAGGCTAGTTCCTGTACTTCCTTGAACAAGGACGGGGGATGCTTGCAGGTGCCCGGGGCGCTCCCATCACGCCAGGTACTGCTGCAGTGCCATTTTTGCCCTGAAATCACAAAGTTCCTGTTAGCCATCCTCTCTGAAGTGTAATTAAGGCAAAAATCCTGTGGCTCAAAGATGGTAATGGGGGGGAGTCTAAAAAGATCCCCAAAGGGAATTGGGGTGAGCCCAGCTGGGCGAATACCGTAAGGGGCAGAGATCTGTGGTCAGCAGATAACTTCAAACCCATGCTGGCTACATTCCTCTTCCTGAGGTTCTCTTAGGAAGGGCTGCTCTTGTCCTTCCACCTGCTGCAGTGAATTCTAGTTTCCCTTTGTCACTGGCATTTGGCCACGATGGGTCTGGAATTCTTTACTTTCTCCTACTGCCATGCAGGTTTTTAGCTGGTGCTGCAGGACACTGGGGAGGACACTTAGGATTCTGGGAAGCTAAGAGGAAAACTGACCCAGGGAGAGGCCTTCAGGTGTTGATTAGAAGGTGCAGGGGGGGCCTAGTGCTCACAACCCAAGACTGTCTCATGGTTCAAATGCCTTCAAATTGAGGAAGGAGGTTATAGTTTCATCTCATTCTTCTCATCATGCCTGCGGACACTGACCTGGCATAGGAGGTAGGTTGTTAGGGTGGTTGGGGAAGAAGACAGCTAGTTGGAGAAGAAGAGATGTAATGTCTCATGACAGCCACACAGGATGGGTGCATCCTGATCCTTGTAAAAGGGTCTTCCTTTGAGCTGGGACTGAGGAGGCCTCCTTGACTACTCCAATCATGAGCTTGGTAAAGGTTCTCAAGAGGCTACAATTGTGGGAATTAGGAAGTCAAGTTTTAGCAATGGTCTCCCCTGCTAGGTTATAGAAAGAAATGGCTAAAATGTTCAGTTACTACTAGCTGATGAAAGTAAGCCAAGGTAGACTGGGCATGCAATACGCTGGATGCAAGTGCAGTCTCTATAGTGAAGTAATGGGTATGACCTACGGTTTTAAAAGTGGATACTAAGGGAAATGTTCTTGCAATTATCTAAGACTATATAGTCCAATCCATCAAAATGGAAAGCCCCATACAGATGGTCTCCAAGTTATAAGTGAGTTGGGTTCTACAAGGTCATTTTCCTACAGAAACAAGCTTATGAATGATGCCACAGGCTACCTCTTAATGATCATCTACCTCACCGCACAGTCCCAAGACACTCTGAGCCTAAGGTGGAAAGGGCTGGTTGGCAATAGCTCCTCATCTGTTAAGTGTTTGAAAGTCAAAGGATCACAAAGCCTTAAAGACAGAAGGAACCTGAGAGATGTCTTCTTTAGGTAACAGACTAAAGGTTTTGACTAAAATGAGAACTACCAATTCAGACTCCTTCTGAATCTTTCTCAGGGGCTACCTATGTTTGTTATATTAGACCTCAGAGACTGTAACCTTATTATCCTCCTGCTATCTCTTAATATCTAAGGAGTCTTTCAGTTGCATGGTTCTTGAGGCAAGATCATCTTTCCTTCGATGGACTTAGGCAGGGTAGCTCAAACCTTGATTCTTTTAACGCGGTTTAAGAACTGCTGAAAACTTATGTGCCATACAAATATGGGGAAACAGCACCAGACAGATCTAAACCATTGTAGGCCAGGGCTGAAACCTATTGTACATCCTGCTAGTGAGGCCTCTTTTAACGTTCCAGGTCATCCTAGAAATGATTTCGAGCACAACTATCTTCATTTCTGGACGAACATGAGAAAAGAAACCCAGGGAACGATGTGGCCCTCAACCAGGAGAGACGGGCTGACCGAGCTCACCGCTTAAGTCAGCAGCCGCTACTACCACTATGGAGGTGGAGGCACGGGTGCCAGTCCTCAAAGTACAGCTCAAATCCAGCCTTCGGCGAGTGCCTAGCTTTCAGTTGCCTTTGATGGGACACTCAGCTGAGCAGCAGCCTTGGGCCGCAATTATTTGGGGGATTTGTCTTCTTTAACCCACTGGATGGCAAACTTCAGGGAGGCAGGGGCCCAGCCTGCTCTGTGTGCTCCAGAGTCGGGCACAGCCATTCACTTAAGGAGCAATTACCAAGTGCCTTTTCCCTTCAGTGGGGCAGACAAGCAAGCTGACAGCCATGACAACAGTGTGGTATGTCTTATGGGTGCTACAGGAGTCCCTGGCAGAAGGGGTCCCCTGACAAAGCCTAGGGTGGAGAATGGATCAGGCAAGATCTTCTGGAGAAGGTGACAACCTGATCTGAGTTGTGAAGGATAAATGGCCACTGTCCAGGCATTCTCTTCCCTTGCTTTCAGGACAACTGCTGTGCCTGGGTCTCTGCCTACTTCACTGGTTGTTCCTTCCTTTCCTTTGCTGGATCTTTTTCATTTACCCCTAAATGCTGGAGAGCTCCAGAGCATAGTCCTTAGCCTTCCTGTCTTCTTTCCTCTTTCTTTCCTTAGGTGACTTTATCCAGCTCCATGGCTTTATATACTCTCCTAGTTTATACCCTCAGCCCCATTATCCTGAGAAGTCCCTTGGATATCTAATAGCATCCAAAACTTGGCATGTCCAAACAAGAACCCTCACTTCTCCCTACCCCAACCTACTTCTCTTGTATTCCTCATTATCTTGGTAAATGGCAACACCCTATCCAGTTGCTCAGGCTAAAACCCCAGGCATTTTCCTTTCCTCTCTTTAATATCCTACATATTGAATCCTTGAGCAAATCCTGTTTTCTCTATCTTTAGATTAAATCCTGAATCTGACCACTTCTCAGTATTTCTACCACTGCCACCCCCATCTCTTACCTACAGGACTACAGTAGTCTTAAACTGCTCTCCCTGCTTCCGTTCTTGCCCAGGTGATTCTCTACAGAGCCACCAGAGTGATTTTATACAAATTCAAGTCAGATAGGGTCTCTTCTGCTCAAAACTCTCCAACGACTTCCTATTAAACTCTGAATAAAATCCAAAGTCCGGACTATGGCCGACAAAGTTTTCCACTTGCTCCCTGGAGTGCACTTATTACCACCCTGCCCCTCATTTATTTTTCTGCAGCTCCACTGGCCTTCCTGTTGTTTCCTGAACATGCCAACCTTGTTCCTGCCTCAGAGCCTTGCACTCACTGTCCCCTCTGCCTGGAATACTATTCATTGGAACATCTGCCTGGCAGACTATCTCATTTCATCCAGGTCTTCGATCAAATGTCACATCCTCAGAGAGGCCTTTACTGGCTAATCTATCTGAGAAGAACCTTCCTTCTCTTCATTCCTTCACCTTGCTATTTTTCTTCATAGTACATCTCATGACCTGCTATCATATTACATATTCATTTGTCTGTCTTTTGTACTAGAATGTAAGTTCCACGAGGGCAAGGACTTCATCAATTTTATTCATCATTATATCTCCAATGCCTAGAACAGTCCCTGGTAGAGGTTAGTATTCAAAAAATATTTGCTGAATGAATGGGGAATTCAGAGGAGAGGGGCCTGGGATGGCAAACCAGATGGAACAGAATGTGTAAATGCGTGAAGATGTGACACTGCAAGAGGGCAGGTGTGTCTGGAGGACAGGTTGGGGGAGCATGAAAGCAAGCTGTAGAGTGAAGGCTGTGGTAGGAGGGAGTGTACACAGCCAGGAAGAACATTTTTGGCTATTTTGAGGGTAGAGGGATCTCTGATTATGATTTTGCCTCTCCCAGTAAATGGTGAAGACAGGAACCCCTCAGTGGTCACTGCCATATTCTCAGCAGCCAGGCCAGGCTTACACAAGGCAGGCGTTCAGTGAGATCTTGAGATAATGGATGTTTTTATTATTGGCCTTCCTTTCTATTTTAATGTCAAGAGAATGATCCCTGGATCCTCTCCAGATATACACTAAGATGGCTCAGGCTCATGTTAACTCACAGTAAGATGAGAATCTTTAATAATTTGCTAATTATTAGTTTATTTCTTATTCAAAAGCCATACAGTTGGCTCATAGAAGATTAAGAAGGGAACTCAAGAATCTAAAAGATTTTAAGTTTGGCAACGTAAATTACTAAGCAAGCCAAACCCTTTCATAAAAGAATCCAACATACCCCAAAACAAGGTCCTTTTCCTTTGATACTCACTTGTCACAAAGGTTTGAATCTGGTGACTGACTCAGTTTGTGTAGAATATCTACGATGCCCATGTCTCGTAACTTATCCTGGCGTTCTTGTGAACCTAAGAGATTAAAGCTAACAGGTTACTGGGGACATGACCCAGGCAACTGCTCTCCTTGATGTGCAATCAACAATCTAGAGCATTACCAGGGTCCTTTACTCCCCACCCTTCCATCCCCCTCATCCCCAATGAAGTTGGATTGCCTCATGCTTGGATCCTCTAACAACATTCTAACTGGTCTCTCTGCTCCTTGACCCTCTTTCTTGCAGTCCATCCTGGGTTCTGCTGATAGATTAATTTCTCCATGGACTACAGGGTCAAGGTCAGATTCCTCAGCCTGGCACAAGGCCCTCTGCCATTGGCCCCATCTTCGTATCTTCTGTCTGGACATATCAAGTCAGGCTCTTCCTACTCCAGACAGGTCTTATTTTTCCTTCTTTTCTCTTCCACACTCCTCTGACCTCCCAGCACTTCCTGCTGCCTCTTGTTTAGCATGTGGCAGTTCCAACTTCATACTGCTCTGTCCTATCTTCCAACTAGACTAGGACCTCCTTGAGGGTGGCTCTGTTTCCCTGGCACCTGGATGGTACTTGGTCTCTAGGCCTATATGTTGAATCCAATTTTTCCTCCTTCCACTTTGTTCTAAACACAGCTGCTGGGTAGAGTAATCCTCTTGGAGTCTTTCCTTCCCATGAAGAAAAGTGCCTGCAGTGACTCACTCACGCACTGAGCTCCTCTAGACCCAGTGAACCAGAATCTCTAGGTGTAAAAACCATAAATCTGCATTTTAAAAAGTTCCCCAGGTGATTCTTATGCAATGAGCCCAGCACTGAGAACAACTGCTCTTCCATATTTGTTTGCTACATTGGAATCACCTGGGGAATTAAAAAAAAACCAAAAATAAAACTTATGCCTGCAACCCGCCTCCCAGAAATTCTGATTAAATTGGTCTGGTGCAAAAATCCTCAGGTGAGTCTATTATGCAGTCAAGATGGAGGACCTCTGATTCACAGACGCTACCTTATAGACTGGCTGCTTCACTAGTCACAGTGTATTTCTCATTTCTCACCAAGGCACCCTCTTCCTCATTAAGCTTATATGCCTGTAACCCTTACAAGTGTCCCTCTGCACACAATGAAAGACCAATCTGCCCATCCACTCCCACCTCTCATCTTCTTCAAGTACATCCCCGTAACCTCCTCCTCAGCTCTCTCAAGGGCATGGACTGCCACTTATTTCTCTAGGGTCTCCTTTACCTCCATCCTCTGTAATCTCCTGCAGTGTTGACTTCAAGGTGGGGCTCAGTGTTAACTGTCCAGCCAACTCTGGTTAGTCCCATGGATTCTCATACCAAGGTTAACTTGAAGGAATGCTCAGGACCCACTGAATGATGCCTGCATCTAGGATCTCAGGGACATCTGCTACCTTCCCTCCCATAATTGTCCTCAAAACAGATCTCACCAATCTCTTACCTTCCTCTTCATTCCATATGAGGTTTGATATACAAAACATAGCGGCAAGCTGCAGTTTCACATGTGAATGACCCTATTTGATGCAGAAAAAGAAAAAATATGGAGGCAATCTGATTTGAGGAATTTTTTTGGTAACATACCATAGGCAATTCCAATAGGCTAAAAGTGTGAAGCAGGGCCCTCAAACTCAAATGTCTTGAGGGGTCACAAAGTTAGCACTAATGGGTAAATGGGTTGTGCTAAAGACAAGAGAGAGTGGTGGGAAATTTGGTAAACTGGGGAGTGAAGACTTGCCAAAAGATATTCACATTCAAATTTTAGAAACCCTCTGACAGGCCAAACAAACACCTTTAGGGCTGTAATTATAGTTTGCAATTTATCACTCTATCCATGCACACAAACTGGCATAGGACAGGTCTATGCTTTAGACTTAGGCTACGCTTGATCTACATCAGGAAACATTCAGGTCACCAATGGCCAATAAATAGGATGAATGTGGCTTTGGTATTCAGCTATTGATTATCTGATTCAAATTACTCTTATTTGGGGGGTTGTCCCCCAAAACCTGAGTCTTTACTTGATTCATCTAATGTTTCTACTATTGTTAAAGAGCCTCCTATTCTTCTGAAACACAATTCTTATTTTTCTTTATGTACTAAAAGTACAACCACTTTTGCTTAAGTTGGATCATTTAGCCATATGGAGTGCTTTTTCCAACACAACAGAGGACCCAATTGTAAAACAATCTCTACAGATGATTTTCCTATTGCTCAGTTAAAAAAAAGTCCCCTGTACTTTTAAATAACATGCATTTCTAGGGAATTATCAGTGGCATAATATGCTCAACAGTTTCTTGGAGGATCAGATGGACTTATTTTGCCAAGTAGGACTATATTTCAACTACGCAGAGACAAGAAGTGGACGACATGGCTTTCTTCACTAGAATTCTACGGCTGGTGATTCTCTTTTCCTTTTACCTGCCAAGACTTTTAAAGAGATGCCCAGTTTGGGCTCCACAAAGTCAAGACGGAACAAAATTTATCATTTGCTCTCAGCCTCAGGTCATGAATAGGGGGGATAAATGAACTTATACACAGTACAAAAATAAGTGTTTACAATGTATAAGTTCATTCAATACATATTTTTTGAGGAAACAAATTGCTGTGGAGAAAAGTGGAGAGTGGAGAGGTGGGAACATAATTTAGGTAGAGAGCACAGAAAAGATCTCTTTGAAGGAGGCAACACTTAAGCAGAGACTTAAAGGGTAGGAAGGTGCCAGCTGTGCAAAGAGCAAGGGCCTAGGGGCACTGAGAGGAAGGAAAAGTTCCTGAAAAGGTCTGAAGTACGAAGGAGCTGTAGAGCTCATTCATATTGAGAAGGTAAAGTGGAGCAACATTAGCTCAGGGAAGGAGGTGTGGCTAAACTGTGGGCCCTTCTGGGCCCTAGAGAAAGGACTTTAGATTTTGCTCTGAGTTGATAGGAAGCTCCTGAAGGATTTAAGCAGTGGAAAGTAAAGATCTGATTTACATTTCTAGAAGGTCACCTGGGCTGAAGGGATTGGATGACAATGCGGAAGTGTCTAGGAGGCTATTATGGTCAACCAGGCATGAGATGCCATGGCTTGGTCCAGGGTGAGGGCAGTGGTGATAGAAAGAAGCAAACAGAATCCAGATCACGTTTGGAGGAAGGGCTGACAGGACCTGCTGATAAATCGCATTAATGAGGTGAAAGAGCTGGAGAAATCATGATTGACTCCCAGGTTTGAGCAACAGGATAGATGGCAGAGCCACTGTACTGAGATAGGAAAGAACAGGAGAGAAGAAATTTAGGTTTAGGGGAGATATTTAAGAACTCATTTTTATTTTTATTTTTTTATTTTTTATTTTTTTTTAAAGATTTTATTTATTTGACAGAGAGAGACACAGTGAGAGAGGGAACACAAGCAGGGGGAGTGGGAGAGGGAGAATCAGGCTTCCCGCGGAGCAGGGAGCCTGATGCGGGGCTCGATCCCAGGACCCTGGGACCATGACCTGAGCTGAAGGCAGATGCTTAACGACTGAGCCACCCAGGCGCCCCAAGAACTCATTTTTAAACATCAACTTCAGGAAGCATCAGACAGGTGCATGGAGATGTAAAGTAGGCAGGAGGATATAGGAGTCCAGAGTTCAGAAGACAAATCTGGAAGTGTATCTTCCATGTGACCCTCTTACCTTGCTCCTCTACCCTCTACCCCCACTAAGAAAAGAACCAGCATCTGTAGAGCTGCAAGTACCATCATGAAAGCTCGTTGTCATGGCTTTTGAAGGCCAGTAACCATTACTGTGGTTGTGTTTTCTATTGATGATACTATGGAAAGTATAAATACTGTAATACCTATTCTATTTATCAAAACTGACTATTAGACCAGAACCCAGAAACCAAAAAAGCATATAGATGATAGTAAAAGGCATGGGAGTGGATGCGATTCTCCTAAACCAGTGGTTCTCAACTCTAGCTGTACATAAGAGCTGCCTGGGGAACTTTTATTTTTTTTTTAAAGATTTTAATATTTTTTTTTTTTTTAAAGATTTTATTTATTTATTTGAGACAGAGAGAATGAGAGGGAGGAGGGTCAGAGGGAGAAGCAGACTCCCCGCCGAGCAGGGAGCCCGATGCGGGACTCGATCCCGGGACTCCAGGATCATGACCTGAGCCGAAGGCAGTCGCTTAACCAACTGAGCCACCCAGGCGCCCCTAAAGATTTTAATTTTTTAAAGATATTTATGTATGTATGTATATATGTATTTATTTGAGAGAGACAGAGACAGTGACAGAAAGCACGAGTGGGGAGAAGAGGGAGAAGCAGGCTCCCTGTTGAGCAGGGAGCCTGATGCGGGGCCCGATCCCAGGACCCTGGGATCATGACCTGAGCTAAAGGCAGACGCTTAACCGACTTAGCCACCCAGGTGCTCCAAGATTTTAATTTTTTAAAGATTTATTTATTTGAGGGGGAGAGAGTGTGAGAGAATGAGTGGGAGGAGGGGAAAGGGGAGAGGGAGAAGCAGACTCCCTGCTGAGCAGGGAGCACGATGAGGGGCTCAATCACAGGACCCTGGGATCATGACCTGAGTTGAAGGCAGATGCTTAAATGACTAAGCCACCCAGGCACCCTGCCTGGGGAACTTTTAAAAACCCTGATGCCCAGGCTATAACCCAGACCTATTAAATCAGAATCTTGAAAGGAAATGGACAATGCAACCATCTCTGAAAGCTCCCTGGAAAATGCCATTGTGCAACAAAGATCACAGACCTCAGGAGACCATGTAGGAGAGAAAAGAAGAGGGACTAGGGCTAAGCAGGGAGGGATAGTGTATTGAAAGCCAAGAGAAAGGAATGTTTCTAGGAGGAGGAAATGGTCAGCTGAGTTGAAGGCTGCTGTAAGTGAGGTGAGATTAGGAGAGAAAATGGTCCTTTGGATTTGGCATCCTGGAGGTCGCTGGAGACCTTAAGCAGAGATGTTTCAGCTGAGCGATGACAGTGGAGGCCAGATGAAATGGGTTAGAATGAATTTAAAGGTGAAGAAGGAGATAGCATGTGCAGAAGATGCTTTTAAGAAGTCTGGCTATGAAAAGCAGCACAAAAATAGGTATATCTCAGTGGATATGGGAAATCAAGAGTAACTTTGAAAAGATTAGAGATGCTATGTAGATCTGGGATTGGAAAGATAAGAGAGTTCCTGGTTGAAGCAGTAAGGTTTTCACTCAACATTTACTGAGCACATACTAAATGCCAGGCATTGTCCAAGGTGACAGATATAAAAATGTACACAAAACACGTGGAGCTTTGCCCTCATGGAACTTACACTCAGGCACACAAACACATGTGTATCACTATAATTGAGCTACTGCTCTGAAGGGAACAGAATGCAGTAACAAAGAATAACCCACATAGATAAGAGCCCACGAGGAAGTATCAGTTGAGCTCAGATCTGAGAGGTGAGAAGGCATGCCATGATGGAGTGGGGGAGAAAAGTGTTCCAGGGAGATGAGCCAGCATGTGCAAATGTCCCGAGGCAGGAAAGAACACGCATGGCCTTTCCACGGAACAGGAGGTCAATGTAATCCACAAAGGAAAGGGGAATGACAGGATTTGGGACACGGATGAGTCAGGTCATGCAGGATTTCACAGGCCATCACAAGGGGGATATGGATGTTATTCAAGGTGCAAAAGGGAGCCACTAAAGGACTGTGGCTTCTATTCTCTTAACAAAACAAAAGGTGAGGTCACCACTAAGAGTGATGAGGGAGAGAAAAGACTTAAACGAGGAGCTGACACCTCCTCGTGGAGAAGGGAGGTGTCAGCTTGCTGGAGAATCACAAGGGGGTAGTAGGCGGTGCTGAGTACCCACAGGGGTTTTGTAAACAGGAAATTAACACGATACCAATCAGCCTGGTTCTGTGCCTTTCTCTGCAGTTGCTGACTCTGACAGGCAGGCAAAAAGAAGACAGGTTCACCCACAGCTGGGGTTTTGCTATGAGACACTGACAGAATGAAAATATTGCCAGGTTTGGCAATGGGCAGTTTCTGGTGATGACAAGATTCATGGGATGGCCGTGGCAATAGGTGGCTTAGGTGTCTGCAAGTAGGTAGCAGTCTGTGTTTGCAAGCAAAGAGGTCAAAGAACAAGTGCCAGAGATACCAGAGGCTTAAGAGGTCATGCACATCGGAGAGAAGCCTTGAGAGGGAAGACAGGGATTTGGACGCCCTGGAAGAAAACCAAGAGCCGATGTCTTCGCTGATTAAGGAGGCAATCAGGAAACAACGAAGGTGGGGAGTGAGGTGATGAATGGGTGGTAGTACTGCCCAAATGGCACAAGCTTCAAGGCCTTCGTGTCTGTGTTTTTCTTCAGAATGAAAGACAGTTCCCTGAATCTGTGACAGAGTAGTCTATTCTTTTTTAAAATCTCTGCACAATTTGTTTTGAGCCTCCTAATGCAGCTACTACAGAGCAGTGAAAGGGACAAAGGCCTACCATGTAATACTTGATTTTCTGCAGGATGTCATCATTGGTCATAATAAGTTCTTTTGCTGTTGTCCCATCTGCTATGTTGGCTAAGATGCACAGTGTCTGGAAAAGAACAAAGGGCCGGTGATCAGGAAAGCTCTGAAGTCCCCAAATGCAAGCTCTCTCAAGAACTTGGGTAATTTCCATCTGAAGTACATGGATTCTCACAGGTTCTACTCTGAATGCTCTGATTTCTTATCTCCTGACATTACTGCCAACAAAAGTAACCACACTTAACAAAAGTCCACCTTAGGCAAAAGAGAACCCAAACATTTCAGTAGTTTCTTTTGGGGCATAAGCCATCACTGGGTAAAGGCAGCCATGTCTTACACACATCAAAGGGAAAATGTGAATTGTTATTATTTCATTTCTAAGAGAAGCTCTTGTTACTAACCCAACAATGTTTCTTCAAAAGCGTAGTCTCTTTGGTGGAAGCATCATAGGTGCTGCAACTTCCCTCCCTCCCCCTCCAAATACTTCTTGCTCCCAAGCTCATGACCTTCTGGGTGAAGGCCTGGACACTGGTCCACTAGCCATGTGCATTTAGGACTTCTTGACTTTTTAAAACCTGATTAGAGGAACAGAAAGGTAAGGAAAATGTGTGAAGCTTAGTCGAGCCTGGCCTAATGAGACTGGAGGGAGACCGTAACACTTGGCAGGACAGTGTAACTTGAAGATAATCACCACACTGGTACTGGAAGGACTTTCTTATCAGCTGTTGGGAATCTCACAGCCAGACCAGGAGGAGGGCAATGTTTAGAGTAATGGTGAAAGGACTGTGGAAAGGAAACTGAGCCCATGCCAGTCTCTGCAATTCAACAAACATTTACTGAGCACCTACAATGTGCATGCACTCTGCAGGGCATTAGGGTCAGACAGGAATAAGACACACTACCTAATCTTGAATCGGTCACACAATTACATTTCACTGTGCTGTGACAGAGGAAAAACAGGACCGAAAAGGCATGAAGTACACTTGCTTGATACTGCAAAGGTCAGGGAAGGCTTCTCGGAGGAAGCGACACTGAGCCCTGGAGAACAGTAAGGAACCACTCAAAGAAAGTGATCAGAAGGGGGAACGGGGTCTAAATTCAAGTAATTTTCTCCAAACTTAACCTTTCTTTTGGTAGACTTAAGCAAATTAAGCTTGCAGATTATAGCTAATTGACGAGATTGTTTTCTTCCTATGGCCTGAGGCTTCAAACATAAAGAGTGTGTAGTCTTATTCTTCCTAGATTAATATACTGATTAAGAAGTGAGTCCTGAGGTTTGAACGAAAAAAAAAAAAAAAAAAGAAAAGAAAAAAAAGAGGCTGCCTCTGGGAAGAGGACGGAGTGACAAACATCTTTAGCCTCATCTAGGGAAGAGCTACCCCCTCTCTTAACCACTAATACAGAATATGAAGGGGATTTCATGAAATATTTCTGAGAATAGACTTGTTCAGCAAGATAGGCAAGTGATTCCCCTTCTTGGAGTGTTAGAATATACCCATGCATCCTCAGGCTTGAACAGCATGGCAGCGCGAGCTACAGTTCTGTTTTAAAGCCCCATAAATGTTAGAGATCAATTAGTTCTTGGGCCAAGCCAATTTAACATATAAGCTAGGGAGCAGAGAGAAAAGCTACACACACACACACACACACACACCACACACACACACACACTCACTCATGTGAACAACTGGAAATTAATGATAGAGTAGGGAGTAGGGATAGGCAAATTATGGCCTGTGGACCAAATCCAACCCACTCCCTGTGTGGTAAATAGAATGTTATTGGAAGATGGCCATGTCTACTTGCTTACATATTGTCTATACCTGCTTTCAGGCTAGCACAGCACAGTTGAGTAGTTGCCACAGAGCCTGAATGGCCTACAAACTTAAAATATCTATCCTGCCCTGAAATACAGAAATAGAAAAGTAATAGGGGAAAAAAAAATATCAATGAAACCAAAAGCTGCTTCTCTGAAAAGATAAAAAAAAAAAAACTGATAAACCTCTAGCCAGACTGATGAGGGGAAAAAGGAATTATCAATATAAAGAACAAAAGAGGGGATATTACAAAGAATGCTACAGACTTTAAAAAGATAATGAGAATATTATGAAGAATTTTATGTTAATAAATGTGAAACAGATGAAATGGACAAATTCTTGAAGGACACAAAATACCAAAGCTGACACAAGAAGAAATCGATAACCTGACTACTCCTATTTCCATAAAAGAAACAGAATTTAGCTATACACCCTTCCACAAAAGAGACACCAGGTTCCAGATGGCTTCACTGGTACATTCTACCAAAATTTAAGAAAGAAAGAATACCAATGCTTCACAAATTCTTACAGAAAACTGAGGAGGGAATACCTTCACCTCATTCCCTGAGGCAAGCATTATCTCAATAATCAAATATCAATATCAAAACCAAACAAGGACATCACAAGAAAACTATACATCAGTATCTCTCATGAATATAATTCCTTACCAAATTTCAGTAAATCAAATCCAACAACATATGTAAAGGATAATACATAATGACATTTTAATATGGTATATCTCTCCATTTATTTAGGTCTTTGATTTATCAGTGTTTTGTTTCAGCACAGAGATCCTGCACATATTTTATGAGATTTATACATAAGTATTTCATTTTTTCTGAGCTACTATAAATGGTACTGTTTTTAAAATTTCAAATTCTACTTGTTCATGCTAGCATATTAAAAATACAATTGATTTTTATATCTTGTGGCCTTGGCTAATTCATTGATTAGTTCTAGCTTTTTCTGATGAGTCCATGGCATTTTCTACATAGGCATTCATGCTGTCTGGGAATAGTTTTATTTCTTCTTTTCCAATTTATATGCCTTTTCTTTTTCTTGTCTTATTGCATTTGGTAGCAACTCCAATATGCTGCTGAATAAGACTGGTAACAATGGACATATTTGTCTTTTTCCCAATATAAGGACAGCGACAGATAAGTTCACTATCTTGATTGTGGGGATCATTTCATGGTATATACATATGTCAACATATCACAGTATATATTTAATTTTTTTTAATTTTTTTTAAAGATTTTATTTATTTGACAGAGAGAGACAGCGAGAGCAGGAACACAAGCAGGGGGAGTGGGAGAGGGAGAAGCAGGCTTCCCGCCGAGCAGGGAGCCCGATGTGGGACTCGATCCCGGGACTCTGGGATCATGACCTGAGCCGAAGGCAGACGCTTAATGACTGAGCCACCCAGGCGCCCCACAGTATATATTTTAAATATATGTAGCTTACTGTACGTCAACATACCTCAAGAAAAAAAAAGCTGAATTATCAGAAGTGTCTGAGAAGACTAAACTTCCAGCTAACAACCAGACAGTGTAAGCCTCCCCATCATCACCTACTTCTGGACCATCACCAAAATCTGTACGAAAGTGTGTAATTTGAATCCTGTCAGAACACATTACTGTTATTGGCCTTTTTTTTTTTTGCCCTCATCCAAATCTTGCCTCACCTTTTTGCCTTGCTTCACTTTTCAAGTTAGCAGAATTCTATCTAGGTGAGCTGTCTTTATAGACAAAATTCATTCCTATGCTCTTCAGGTAAAATAGTTTAAGTAAAATAGCTGGGCGTGGAGCCTGACACGGGGCTTGAACTCACCACCCTGACACTGAGACCAGGCGCCCCCAGGTGAATAGTTTATTTTGAGCAATGCATCTTCTTCATTGTTGTGTGCCAGTAATGGATCATGTTCAACCTAGTTTTAGTGATGTCTGAGATGATAGTTTCTCTGTGTTAAATTTTTGTTCAGCAGAAAACATGGTTGTTTATTATTGAATTTTAAGAGAAATCACCTAAAATGTCCATCTTAAAACCACTTTGTCAAATCTACTGCCTTTTTTGCTCATAAATTCAATTATAGCTCCTATATCCTACCATTCTTACTTCTTGGACTGTTCTTCTGAAGCCTGCAGAATTACTCTAATTCAGGAACACAGAAAATGCAGAGCATGGGCCTGCAGTTAGACCCTAGGTTCAACTCCCCACTGATGACCTTGGGCAAGTTTCCTCCACACATATAAGTTTACAGCACAATGAATTTTGAAAGTGAACACATCATGTAGCTAACATCTATGTCAGAAAGTTGAACATTACCATTGCCTCAGATCTTGTATTAGAAATTTAAGTTTATAGGTGACCTTTCTTTTTATGACAAAACATATACTATGTAAAAATCCTATACTAAATCCCAGAAAATATAGAAAAGTAATTCTAAAACTGTCCCCTGATGAGCGCACAGCCTCTGTATTTTTATGCCTATCCTAAATCTGCCCTACTGCAAGACAACAGAAAGTACAAGTATGGGATAGAAATAAAGAACAGGGATACATTAGAGTAAAAAAATGAAAAACGACTCCAGCATAAGGAATTATTTTATCAGGGTGTTGCAGGAATTTGAGTTCAGAGCATGGTGGATACAGAAAGCTGGAAACGATATCCAAGAGTGGACTCAGTCTAGGATGATCAAAGGTTACACTCCCTATGGAGACAGGGACAGTGTGTACAGTGCATGTCACAAAGGGTGAAACTATAGACTCTGGTAATATTTTCTTCTATTCCGGGAGGAAGAATTCTTGAATAGTTTCAGGGGTGGTGGAGGATCTTTCTCCTCAAATCTTTGTCTCTATAGCACCTTCCATCTCAGCACTGTGTCTTTTGCAGATTTGAGTATTTCAGGAGACTCCCAATGAAGATCCTTTTTGGTATTCACACTCAGAAGATATTTCTCAGAAAAAAAAATTAATAATAAAAAAAAGGGAACACATACCTGCTCTTTGACCTCAATGTTATGCTCCCCTTCCAGAATAAGGGTGACGGCTTGCATAATTTGCTTTCCATGAGTACTCATTATTTTATCTATATGCTGCAAAAACAATGGGAAATCCACAGTTATCATCTGGGGAACAAAGAAAAAGATCACAGAAAGGAACAGAAAGCTTCTAAGTTAAACAATATAATACACAACTGCTTGAAAGAGAACACCATAGCATACAGAACTAGATGCCAAAGAATAGTGTTTATTATAGCATAAAACTGCATTTTGCCTTCTATGTATGTGTCTGTGTATGTATGAGTGTGTGTGTGTGTGTATTTATGACTTGAAGTTTAAAAATGACTTGGCCTGATAGAATACAGAACTACAATCGCTGGGGATCCTCAAGTCCAAAGATATTACAGACAAATGAACTTAAAAATGGATGGGGAAGAGAAGCCAGAGACATGGAAAATATGGCACAGATTTACTAATACTCTGGGATACAAATGTACAAAGAAGGCTCAGAAAACAAGTGAAGCACAAAGGAACTACCCATGTTTCTTCATCGACCTAAAGGCCACTGACACTGTTGCTCAGGGAACAATGAGAGGGACCCCAGAAAAAGGCTCAGCCTCTCCTGCTTTGACATATACCCACTGTTCTCCACACTGACATCTTCAGAGGTCAATCCAGTAAATGTTGGCAGTGTGGGGATTGGTCTATGGAATAACACTGAGAAGGATTCTCTAAAGGGAAAGAAGCAGAGGCCCCAGGGTAAGTGATTTAGGCATATGAGAAAACCCATTCTGGCCAGCAAACCAAGTAAGAATAAAGTAACAAATCAAGGCAGGCTCATATCCAGCATGGAGTAAGGAGAGGGAGACAGAACAGGCAGTGCAGGAGTGGAGGGTCAGGTGGCTATATGGTAAAGCAGCTCCCAGATCACCTATGAAGGTGACAGGTCTAGATATCGACTTCTCATTTCTTTGGGAAGGGACAGCATTTGAATCACACTTCTGGGCAGATGTTGATGGGAGAAGTGAGGGAGGGCAATGTTTTACACTGCATATGCAGAGGCAGCTAATGTGGAAACCTGGATGATTTTACTTACAGGCCGAGTAGAAAGGAGATTTCTAAGAAGTCCCAATGTTTTCATCAGCACATTCAAATCTGAATCTGATAATAACCGGAATAGCTGTTCAGTACTCAAGCTTCGTAAAATATCTGCTTTTATTTTTTGTTCAGCCTGGAATGCCATATTCTGAAAGGATTAAAGAAGTTTCAAAAATCATGTTTGCTTTATTAAATTATATTTTGATAGTAACTGACAATTTTCAAAGTATAAACAGAAGTTGCAGATAATTTAAGTCATATTATTTTTCTGATTCCTGTTAATTATCTATAATTCTGCCTATCAAGAGAAAGATAACTATCTCCTATATATACTCCTGTATAAGGAATATGACCACTTCCTGATACGGCATTTGAGCCTCTTAAGATTTGTCCAATAAATACAAAATCTACTGTTTCTTTTAAAAAATTATTTGATTTAAACTGAAAAAAAAAAATAAAACAACAACAAAAAAACAAAACTTTTAAAAAACAAACCCAAAAAACAAAACCCAAATGAAAAAACAGTTCACTCATTTCTCCTACCCCCCATCCCCTACCTCTGGTAACCACTGATCTGTTATCTGTAACTATGAGCTTGGTTACTTTTCGGAAATGTTTTTGGTTATCAAGTTGCCTTCTGTGCACCATTTTCTTTTTTAAAGTAGGCTCCACACCCAGTGTGGAGCCCAGTGTGGGGCTTGAACTCATGACCCTGAGATTAAGACTTGAGCTGAGATCAAGAGTCGGATGCTTGACCCATTAAGCCAGCCCGACACCCCGCCTCTGTGTACTTTAATAACAAAATTACTACTAATAACTACACCATGCCACCCATTTTGAGAATGACTAAAAAGCACTCCCTTATTATGGGTGGAAATTAGTGGGTTTTGTTAACTTTACTGGCACAGAAACACCTACTGTATTCACAATACTATGCTGGGTGTTGATATGGCAGGTCTATATTATACAGGAAGCTCCCCAAAGGGTAGGAGGTGCGTCCAAGCTACTAGCAACCCCAGAGGGCTGGTATCTATTTTGCTCCTTTTTCTCCTTTCTGGACACATTATAGATTACCCAGGCTTAACCTGAAGCTATAATAACACATCTGAAGAAAATAAAAACACAGCAAATGCCAAATAACTCATAAATCAACTCGTGGTATAAAAATCTTTTGTATACTTGAGACTTACTATAATATGTGGTCATTGCCCTACAGGAACTTTTTTTTCTTTAAAGATTGTATTTATTTATTTGAGAGAGAGAGAGAAAACACAAGTGTGAGTGGGGAGAGGGGCAGAGGGAGAAGGAGAGAGAATCTCAAGCTGATTCCTTGCTGAGCACGGAGCCCGAGGTGGGGCTCAATCTCATGACCCTGAGATCATGACCTGAGCCGAAATCAAGAGTAGGACGCTTAAAAGACTGAGCCACCCAGGTGCCCCCAGGCTTATTTTTAAAATTGAGGAGCTAAACCATGCAAAAGATCAAGTTATCTAATGATGTGAGGCAGCATGGCAGAGAGAAAAGAGTATTGACTGGGCTGGTGTCAAGAGACCCAAGCCAAAAATGATTCCATGGTTCCACGGTTTTATACTTGGTGGACAGAGAAGAAAGCAGCTGGTTATATGGTGACTAATGAGAATAAGATAGTTAATATGGATTTGAGGGTGGTATGATAAGTTCAATTTTCAACAATAAAATTGTACATGTCAGGGAGGCCTTTTTTTTTTTTTTTTTAAAGATTTTATTTATTTATTTGACAGAGAGAGACACAGCGGGAGAGGGAACACAAGCAGGGGGAGTGGGAGAGGGAGAAGCAGGCTTCCCACGGAGCAGGGAGCCTGATGCGGGGCTCAATCCCTGGACCCTGGGATCATGACCTGAGCCGAAGGCAGACACTTAACGACTGAGCCACCCAGGCGCCCAGGGAGGCCTTAAATGAAGTCTCATAGGCCATTTAAGTAATAGACCTGGGTGGGATATAGGGAACAATTATGTCTGGGTATGTATATCGCAGAGTAACTTCTAGTAAGGGGAGCTGAAACCATGAGAGTAGATGAAGTCCCTGAAACTGAAGTGTAAAGGGAATTGGAAACTGGGAATTGAAAATGGGGAAATATTCCCTGAGAAGGAAGTTGAAAAGCGGGCTAGGTAGAAAATGAGGTTAAAAAAAAAAATTAACTCCTGGGAAAGAGTTTCAAGAAAGAGAAATGCTAAAAGCTGGCACAAAGTTTAGGAGAAAAATAACTGAAACTACTCGATTTGGTGCTTTTTTAGAAAATGATTATTTCTATCCCAAATTTGTGTGAAAAGACAACAGGTATACATGGAACAGGGTAAGGAATATGGGCTTGAAACAGGTTCAGAATCCACTGTCATCACTTATTAGCTGTGACACCTTGGATGATTCATTTACCCTCCAAGCCCCAGGTCCCCAATTGCGAATTGGATATAAACCAATATAACTTAAAATAAGAATTAGAGATAACAATTAGAGATAAACACATTGCTTAGTGTCTGGTACATACTAATTAAATTATGACTACTATAATTACATTTGAAGAAATCCATGTAAATTTTAATTTCAATATATTTTAATAAATCTTAAGTTACATAGTTTTGACTTCATAGTTATATAGATTTATAATTTACATTATTATAAATTATTTACTTGAAATTGTTAAGAAATTATTAAGTAATTATGCATCAGTTCTGTTGCCCTGGGCAAGTTATTTAATCACCCTGTGCATAGTTTACTCATCTGTAAAATATGAATACTCCCTAGCTTATTTCAGAATTGTTATAAAGAGCACAGAAGACATGAAATGGCTCTATCAAGCAGATATCTCTAGGCAGGTTATCAATATATTCATGACAAGGAAAATTTGTTTTTCCCAAATTAGATGTCCACTTTTAACACCTGTCTGCTTTTCTTTAATAATAAACAAGAGAACTGTGGCACACAGTGGCCACATAACTTGCTTATATTCAAATCCAAAAGCTGAATACTAAGTCTTCTACGTCTGAGGTCATTAGAAAACTGAGCCAAAATAGCAACATTTATTAAAAAGCAAATTTCAGGGGCGCCTGGGTGGCTCAGTCGGTTAAGCACCTGCCCTCGGCTTGGATTGTGATCCCAAGGCCCTGGGATCGAGCCCCCGCGTCGGGCTCCTTACTCAGCGGGGAACCTGCTTCTCCCTCTGCCTTCTGGCCCCCTCCTGCTTGTTCTCCCTCTCTCTCTGACAAATAAAATCTTTAAAATAAATAAATAAAAAGCAAATTTCAGACATTTCAAATAACACATTCTTTAGTTTTAACTTTGATAACAGCTCCATTCTCTTTACAAATGATGACTTATATATAAAAGAGTAAAACATACCATTAAAGCCCAAATTCCATTCACTCGCAAAGCGGGATTTTCACTTTGCGTTAATCCACAAAGCAGTTCTACAGCTCCAGATTCTAAAATTGGCTGTGATTGGAAAAAAAGCACAGTTTTAAAGTCAGGTTTGTGACTAAATGTGCGTATACCCTGGCGCTCTGCTTATGATTTCCTTCCTACTCTCACCCAACTCCAGGAAATTTTTGTATAGCAGGGAGTCAGGTGGACATAAAAATTACCACAAAAAGGGCAAGAACAATTAGGTCTTTCACAAATTCAAAAGCCAAAATAGTCCTAGTAATTTCTCTTTTCTTTGTAGCTCTGAAAGACTCAGGAGCTGTCCTAATTTCTGTACATTCTGCACATGCCCTTATGATTCCACTATCTACTTCCACACTCTCCTAACCGTCCTTTGAGACACTCACTTCCTGCATGGTGCACGGGTGTATCCCTTGTGTCCTTTACAAGCTGGGACTATGACAACATAGCTGGTTTACATGGAACTTACAAACCAAACTATCTTCTTTCCAAACTGTCAATGTTATTCGAAACATGCTGCAGAACTTTCAGGACTATCTATCAATTGTACAAGCAAAACAGTTGTATACTTTTATAGTCCTATCACATTCTCCACCTAAAATAGCATGCTTTAGCCTGACCACTCATTTTATTTATGATCCTTGGCTGAAAACAGGGTTTGATAATTTCTAAAAAATTCACACCTTTGAGGACTGATCTACTGTCACCAATGAATGTTTAAAAGGCCCCCTTTCAAGTGGACTCTAGAACTGTCTTAAGCAGTTCAGACTTACATAGGGAGAAAAAGGGCAGTGACTTTCAAGATGACATTTTGAAGGATATACATTCCTCTACTTGTACAAATTGATTTTGTTTCTTTTTAAAAATTTCTTCGAGTATAGTTGACACACAATGTTACATTAGTTTCAGATGTACAACATAATGATTTGACAGGTTTATACATTATGCTACGCTCACCACAAAGTGTCTGCTACCATGTATCACCATACAGTGCTATTACAATCCCTGTTATTCCCCAAACCTACTCATCATTCCATAACGGGAAGCCTGTATCTCCCTCTCCCTTTCATCCATTTTTGCCCATCTCCCCACCTCCTGTTTTGGTTTTTGTTCTTTTGAAGTAAGTTCAAACTTAGGAAGTAGCAAGAATAAATGTAAGGTGCTTCTACCACATATTCTTTTCCCAGACCCAATAATTTTTAACATTTTGCCGTATTTATCATTATCTCCTTCTGTATGCCCATATCCACATTCTTCATCTTTTTCTGAACCATCTGAAAGTAGAACATATACATCATGCCTCTTTGCCCTTAATACTTCAATGTGTATTTCCTAAGAACAAGGATATTCTCTTAGAATCACAGAACAGTTACCAAATTCAGAGAAGTTAGCTTTAAAACAATACTTTTATCAAATCTATAGCCCATATCCCAATTTTGTCAACTGGAGTAATAAGTGCTTTTATAGCATTTCCTTCCCTTCCAGTTCAGGATCCAGTTTATTTTTAATACAAAAAAATCAATCATATTATTGACCCTACGTCTGAGCTCATCTACCTTAACTTCTAACCAGACCCTATCTATATATGCTGAAAGTGGATCTGAGGCAATATGAATGCTGTTCAGGGTGATTAATGGTATAGTACTGACTGCAACCAGATCATCATCATGCCAAGACCCCAACCACCAGAGCAGAGGAAAACAGATGGAAACTCTGGCATCCTGTCTCGACTTTCTCTTCCTTCAGAGTAACTACCAGTCTTTCCCCTTTTGTTCCAAGATTTCTGCTTTTTGAATAACTGTCTCTGAACCTCCCCCTTGTTACTAAATGCTTTCCTAATTACCAGTCAGAAGCTTACAGGTGTTACAATGCTAAAAGGAAATTCAACCAAAATGGAACTACTAAATAAAGGACAGTGTCTAAACCTCAGCTCACGACTGGGCAGACCAGAGATATTTTAAAATGATGAAATGAACTCTATAAGGTTCCCTCCCTCCTTTATTAAAGTGTATTGTAGTTTTCCCTAGTATAAAAACAATACATGCTCAAATAAATTTATAAAATGTATAAAAGGGAAAAAATATTCCCACATGTAATCCCTCCCCAAACAACTACCATTAACATTAAACATTAAAAAGATTATTTTCCTGGGCACCGGGGTGGCACAGTCAGTTAAGCATCTGACTCTTGATTTCGGCTCAGGTCATGATCTCAGGGTTGTGGACTGAGCCCTACGTTGGGCTCTGTGATCAGTGTGGAGCCTGCTTACGATTCTCTCTCTCCCTCTCCGTCTGCCCCTCCCCTCACCCTCTCTCTCTCCACCCCCCTTAAAAAAAAAAAAAAAGGTAAAAAGATTATTTTCCAGCAGTAATCTCCCTGAAATGACGTACAATCCTGGTTTATAATTGATCCTTAATTTATTCTTTAGTATATACAGTTTGAAAATAATCTATTCTTTTGTAATTAGATTTGTAGTTGTAGGCAGTTTAGATTAACTATAAGCTATAATATCCTTTAAATAAGTTGCACATGCCAGGCAGAAAAGGGAGAACAGGAAATTAAACCACAGTTTAAAATTATTTTATTTGCACACACACCACCAAACAATTCAGAAGTAGTTTTTTTTTTTTTTTTTAAGATTTATTTATTTATTTGAGACAGAGAACAAACGGGGGATGGGCAGAGGGAGACGGAGAGAAACTCAAGCAGGCTCCCTGCGGAACTGACACCGGGCTGGATCCCACGATCGTGAGATCATGACCTTGAGTCACCCAGGCGCCCCCCTGCCCTGAAGTAGTTTTTACACCCCAATCCGGAAATTTCAAAGTCAACTACTGTGAAAATTATTTTACTAAGTTCTAGGTAGACTGGACAAAGTCTAGGAAGAGAAAATCGATACTAACCTCTTTGCTTGGAGAAAATTCAAGAAGAAGATTACATAGCATGGAAGATGCTACTACTAGGATTTCATCTGGTGCATTTTGTAAAACCTATGGAATTTAAAAAAGGAATGCTATTAATGGTTTGGAACAATGGAGGTGAGATCTAAGAACAAATGAGAACCAAAAACAATTTATCTTTCAACTTGACTTTTCATATTGGATAGTTAGGAAAGATCCACTTGTGATCGTGTCAAACTTTACCTGGTGCTCTAATTATGACTAAGGCCCTCACACCTATCTTGCTGGAGAAGCTACAGCCCCACTGCCAGGATGGGAGGTGCTGCACAGAAAGAGATAAACACATAAGTCAGGGAGGGGGTGCTCTATATGAAAAGTTTGAACACCATGGGGCTGCTTTAGGACAAGTTAGTTCAATTTACTCCACCATATCAGGCCACTTATGAAACCACATATTGCCCCAGAGCCTGAAATGTTCTGATGTGTGCATCTCTAGAAGGACTTGTTTGACCAAAGCAGGGATGAATCAAGCTACTATACAGCTAGGGCAATGTGGGGACTGGTTTTGAGGACTGGAATCACAGCCCTGGTTCCAACCCTCCTCTTCACTTCCTAGCTGTGTGAACTTGAGCATATTTCTTAAACTCTCTTAGTCTTTGAATTGAAGAAAACAACACTTCCTTGACAGGAGTTTTTAAGATTAAATGTGATAAGGTGAATGTTAAGAGAAGCAACATAACATGGGAGTAAAGGATGCAGACTGCCTGAATGCAAATTTCAACTCAAACACTAAATAAGTGTATGAATTCCTTGGCTATAAAATGGGGATGATGGTATTGTTGTGAGAATTAACATATGAAAAGATTTTAGAACAGTAACTGGCACACAGTAATGGCTATAAAAATAAAGTTTTTACAAAGGTAATTTATTATTGTAATTGTTGTTATCATCAGGCACATAGTAGATACATAGCAAACTAACTGCCACGGACTCTCACTCAACTCAGAAGACAACAGAGCACAATGACAAATGTTAGTCACCATTAGCTATTATCAGAACCTATTTTTCTAGATTCTAAGGGTGAAGGCTTCATGAACACCACCACTTATATGCAATTTCCACTTCAACTAAATCCTCTGCATTTGGGATCAGATCAAGATCAGACCTCATGATCCCAAAAGGAATCTTAGAAGCTCTTGTTATGCAAACTGGAAATGGATCATCACAAAAAACTTCAGAGAGTTAAATATATTATCTGCTTTCTTGAGCTAAATCAAGTCTGAAGTTCCCAAGTTAAGAATAAGCAAGAATTACAAAATAGAAATAGTTGTCTTAAGATACTGCATTTTAACTCTCCTGTGAACTGTCAGCTGGTTGATGAAGATCAAATCTCATATACTATGCATCCTGATCTGTGTTTGCCACAACCTCCTCTGAGATCATATAGCCTTTCCCTTCCCTTGCCATGCCCTTCCTTTATCCCTCAGGTATACACCCTACTCATTTTTTAAGGCCATCCCCATTCCAGAAGCCTCCTTGAAGCCCTTCCAGTCAGAAGTCATTCTATCCTCCTCTGAATAACCACAGCCTTTGTTTGTGACCTTTCCTGGGACCCTTATTACTATCTACTATTCAAATTCTTTGTGCAGTCATGCCAATCTCCTTTTCTATTATCACATTTAAGCTTCTTGAAGGGCTAATCTATCTATGGTTTAATTTATCCTGGCCCCTATCAACTGAATGGCACTGCACAAAAGGGGTGCTCAATGAATGTTTGTGAATTAAGAAAAATAATCATTTTCCAAAATTATACTACTTAGAATCATTGCTTGAAATAAGGGAGTGCCTACCAAGGCTTTAAAACGTTGCTTTGCTCAATACAAATCACTTTAAAAATACTACTTTTTGTTATATAGAGATTAATGTGCTTTTATCAAGTTTTATTTTCAAATGAGATAACAATGATAAACTAAAACAGAATAGATCATATGAAAATTTTAAAAGCATTTACTCAATGTGGTATAAGATATAACACTGAAATTCAGCAGCTGACATCTAACACTGACCAAATAGAATTTCACCAAAATAAGGACAAAAAATAATGACAAATAAAATTTTTAATTAAAATTTAATGCCCACTCCTCTGTAGTTTGCTAACCAACAGTTGAAAACATGGCAAAGCCAAAGGGGAAAAAAATCAATAGACATGCAAACAGCCTTGAACTAAGAGAAACCTACAAGTATCTGAAATAAATCACTGATTGACTTCCAAGCTCAAGCTTTTAGTATTATACTTTGTGCAACAAAGTAGTGGTTTGACAGTAACTATACTCACATGTACCCAAGTGTACAAAATCCTTCTAGATTGCTCACCAAACCTTTGTCCAGGTAGAACTAGCTAGAAACAATATGTTGCCCCATTTCTGATTCATATGATAGAGAGGTACTGAACTGAGCAATTAGAGAAAATGGCTCCAGAGGAAATATCTGGAAGTTATTTTGGGAAATAGGAGAGCATTTAAAAAAATCTTGAATGGACAGAATCCAGAAATCAAGATTACACTGCTATGCAAAAGGTATAATCTAAAACAAGAAAGAGTACCCATAGCAAAACAGCTTTCCTAAAGAGAGCACTGGTCCAGCTCTTTCCATCTGGTGATCATACACCACACCCCTTCTACTACAGTCATGAAGACATCCTTAGGCTTCCTTCACGGATCATACTTAATACTTCTGCTCATGCTATTCCTCTCTCTGGAAAATCTTGCTGCCTTCCTTTTTCCTTCAAAGCCCACTTCATATTTTTCCTGCCTGCAGCCTCCCCTCACTATTTTCTACCACAATGATGCCCCTACTGTAACCTGAAGCTTGAAGACGAGGGCAGGAGTTCTGTAGTAAAAAATTTTGGTAGCCTCATTGTGCCTAAGAGGTTTCCACAGTAGGTAATGAAAAACCAAAACCAAAACCAAAATCTTAAATAAAAAATTCTGTCGATTAAATGCAAGGTGTATGATCACTTAAAAAAAAAAAAAAAAAAAAGATGGACCAGATAGCAAGTGGACCCACGGTTTTGTAATATATCAGGGGATAACATTAGCAGCATCCTAACACCTCACCTAAGTCTTGATTCAGATTTATTTGACCTAAGCCTTTTCATAAGACCAAAGAAGTTATTTTGGTGTAGAGAAACAGGAGATAACACTGTGGTAAAAAATATCCAGGGATTGCCAAAAGATTAAGAACAGGTTATACCTCTAAATGACTGATTCCTTTCCTTTTTGTAACTAAAAATTACAAAGACTCTGGATGAAGTCTAAAGTGTAATACCAAACATACAGGGAGATCAGATGAGTAAAGTTTTATTTAATAAAAGAAAACTAGGCATCTACTTCCCTGTCACACTTGAGATGCTGACCTTAGAAACACATTCTACAGATCTAAAGATGCTTAAAACATCAGATCTGAGGAGATAAATATTCAAAATCCTTCACACAAAAACCAGCCATACTCCTAGTCCAGGGGTGCTGTCAGCTACCTTGGCTCACTATAAAGGCTCTGTGGGAATGGGTGCTACTTGCTGCTTTCTTCTTACCTTCATTAAAGGTTTCCACACAGCGTGATCCTGGAAACTGGTTCGAAGCTGCTGCACAGATCTAGATAAACTGTGCAAACATCTACAAAGAATAATCAAAATTAGCTTCAAAAGAAGCCAAAACTTTTACTTTTCAAACACACTGCTTGGCATTTCACTAATTACTACTATGCACTTCAAGTATATCTATAGACATTGTTAATTCAACTACTTCAGGACTTCATGGGCTTTTCAGCTAGCTTCTCTATTAACTGATGTTACACGCTGTATGAGTTCACCTGAGAATACTTTCGAGTAACATCTGAATTCTGCGCTTACTTGCTGAAGGTCCGGAAAGAAAACAGGTTAAACACACGGCAAAGGGTTTTTATTCAGACCATTTAAAGCTCATACCTGACGGCAGCTAACCGCACCTTGACACTAGACTCAGACAAGCCAGTCACAATTCGGTCCATCATATTTTCAGTCTCAATGATCTGGAGAAAAAGGTTAATGCTGCATAAATAACAACACGAAGAGGACAAATTTCACTGCTTGTAAATGCAAGTATGTTAATATCCATTAGAAGTTTAATGTTTTTAGCAAAAGTTTTTACCTCTGGAACAATCATTTTGTGGTGGGGGCAGACAGTTCATCAGAAAGGAAAGACTACCCTCTAAGGACTTGCCAGAGTGAATGAAAGGCATGAAGGGGCAAATTATGTCTCTTTGTTTATTTTTATAAAAATACTTAAAACAATAACTACATGGCATAAATATTGCAGAGGTGTTACATAAATAGTATTGAGAAAAAGTAAAAGATGTAATGAATTATCATTGGGCAGGTTCCTGCCAGAGAGATTCTAGAAAAATCATGGTTCACATTCAGCCCCTTATGAAATGAAATCTGGGTTTCTGACAGAGCCACCCTGTGGCTACTTTCTTACCAAGCAAATGGAAACTAAGCTAAATATTTAGAAAAGTAACCCTTGCCATCTTTTTACTGTAACACTAAGTCCTGTTACATGTAATCACTACAGTCACAAAGTCTTTTTTTTTTTTAATTTAAAAACAAGATAGCCTACAATTTTCCTTCATTAAACAATGTATAGATACAAAATAAATACTGTGTGGAAGAAATTAAGCTTAACTTGTGTGGTCCTATGGAAAAACCACCTATTAGGAAAAAAGCTAATACAATCACAACCAAAATGTTAACAACTAACATTTGTTAAGTACATCTATGTGCTGGGCATTGTGCTAATAAGCATATTACATGATCTGATTTAACCCTTTTGCAGGCATTATTATAATTATTCTCAACAGCCTATTAGGAAACCGAAGGTTCTAGATGATACAGAGCTTGCCTGGGATCACAAAGCAGAGAGGAGCCCAGGTATCTGACTCCAGAGTCCTGATGCTTAGCCATGCTTGTAATACATACGGTCCTGGTTAGAGAAGTACTCCTGTGCTCACAAGGTAGTCCCCAACATGAGTGACACGTTAATGGAAACACCTAGCTGGGAGAACACGTGGGAAGATCACCTGGGGAGCTTAAAAAAAAAAAAAATCAGAGGCCAATTAAGTTAGATTCTGTGGAGTGGGGCTCAGGCACCCATATATATATATATATATTTTTTTTTTTTTTAAAGCTCCTCAGGTAAAGTCCAGTGTGCAGCCAAGCCTGAGGTTCACTGACCTAGACTAAAATGAAAGAGTTAGAAGGCTGACTTCAGAACAGGAGAGGATGGGAAATCTCCACATGTTCAAGCCAAATGGGAAGCTAAAACACAGTGTTGAAATTAATAGTGATGGGGAGAAAAATATCAACTATTAACAACATGGAGCCACACTTTAGCTATAGGGTAGGAATGGTTAATTTTTATATAGTGATTTGCAGGTTTCAAAGTGACAGAAGAAAACTTACATATTGATCCACTCCTCTCCCCAGACCAAACTTAATCTTACCCTTACCTTTATGCACATGACCCTGTCCTGTCTATCTAGCCCCTCAGCTCCTGTCTGTTTACCTACTCTTGACCCTCACAGACCTTGCTCCCTGACCTGTATGCTTTGCTCACTTAGTAGACAGATTCCCCAATTCACTGTCCTCCCACCACACATTCCTGCTTCAGATCTCAAACCACTGATACTACAATGGAAGTCACCAAACCTGGCAGCCTGCTCTCAGCTTATGCTATCCCACCTTGGCGGGACCATCACTGCTGCTCCACCAGCCCTGCACTCATCTGCAGGAGATTCCCGTATCTCCTAGGATGGTTACTTCCTACTTCAAATTCCTCCCACCTCCTCATGCCCTAAGTCCCTCTGTGCCTACCTCATTTTTGCAGGAGCCTTGCTTTCTTCCTCGGACACAAGTTGTCTCAACTTTTCTTCTTCTCACTAATAGGTCTCCATATTTCTCTTCTTCACTCTTTGTTGAAGTTGGGTACTTCAAGCTCAAAGCCCTTCCACCTTGATACAGAAACTACTTTCCATTACCTCTTTCTTGCATCTTTATTCTGCCTATCCTGCTGGATCCTTCTTGGCCTGCCCCACTGCCCACTTCCACCTCAACTTAAAAGGCAGAGTGCCAAACTTCAACCTATTTAAGCTATAGTCCTCTCACCCCTTCCCTTCCTTAAATGGACACATGTCCCAAGGCTCCGCTCATCTCTCACTCTACATATATGGCAATACTGGGACTTCAAAATCAGCTTGATATTCCCCAATCTAAAATTCTTTATTCCAAGAATAAAGTGGTGGTGGTGGGGGTAGGAACACAAGAACACTCTCCAAGAGCTGAGAAATGCTATTAGGCTGGCTCCAGATGCTTAGGAAACCTGGACATGAGCAAGAATTTAAAGAAGCTTCTGGATAACATTTATTGGCCATCCAACCAAAGATGTAAATCTGCCAAGGGACAAGTGCAGCAATCATTAGGCATATAGATTTGCTCTATAATCCTGACCAATTCACTTGACCTCTGTGGGCTTTCAGTAAAATGAGGGAATAGAGCAATGATTATTCTACCTCCAATCATTTGCAACCAGCATGTAAATAAAAATCATGTTTGTCTGGGCAAAACTATCACGTTATCCAGAAGCGACATGGGAAGGTAGAGTAGATGAGATGAGACAGTACAGGTCTAGTTAAATAAGGGGTCAAAAATCAGGTAGCAGGCTAGGCTAAGGGCAAATAGGGCACAGCTCCTATTTACATGCCCACATTTACTTATTCAGTAAATATCTGAGTGCCCACTGAATGCTAGGCACGGTTTTAAAACTTGAAGATAAAATGGTGAGGCAGAAAGCCCTTGTTCCCACCAAACTTACAGTATAGGTTAAGCAAGTGCAATGAACTACTGAATGAGTGCTATGGCACTTGAATTGATGTTAGCAAAAGCACTTTAGGAATGACAGGGGCCATGGGGCTTAAGGCAGACAGAGTGAATTAAGTGTCTACAAAGGCTAAGTGGGAAAAACACCCATTCTCAGAATGGCTGGGAAATGGCCATTAATGACCATACCAGAGAATATTGAGGCTTAGGCCAGCAGACAGTAGAGAACTATGTTAGCAGCCAATCATTATATAGAGCAGAGCTTCATGCTCTAAGTTTCCTGGGAGTGTGGTGGCTGGTATTTTGGAGCTGGAGAATAGCTATAAATTGGCTGGTAAACCTTTCCCCTGATTTGGGATATAAAACAGTAGGCCTCTTTGAAGGTATTTTCTCTTTCAGGCACGAGGTGACCCTTCTTAGGTTACAGTCAATCAAAATGTCTGCAAGTAGGAGGCCTGGATTTGTATCCAAACTTTGTAGAGGGACTTTAGTAACCCTGCTAACATTCTGAAAAGCCCATTACTTGAATGACTGGTCCACCTTCTCCATCAAGATACCAGTCTGGGAGCAAGAGGGTGAAAATAATGTAAAGTCAGAATGTGAACCTAGGATTCCAACCCAAAAAGGTATTCTGAGAGGCTATGTGAATGAGCAACATGATCTAACTGTGGTTTTGTATTCTTGAGGGTATTGACACCATCTGTGCAGGGATAAAGGGGGCAATATAGTGAATACACTGACCAAAATAAACATAAAAATGTGATTACGAGGCAGAGAAAGGTTTGGAATCACATTCAGAGAAAAAATTTTTAGGTCAGCTGGGAAGGAGTTGGCAGTGGCTGTTGCCATAGCTCTCTGACCCACTGACGGTCTAACAGAGCACCTGGTAATTTTTTAGACTGGGGTTGGAAAGCCAAGCACAATAAAGCATGTTCTCCATGGTGCCTTTCAACAACCCCTGTACTGTGCTACAAAGCCTTGATAATGATAGAGAGCCAAGTCCTAGCCCCTGTAAAGGATCTTAGGTCTTTCCAGAATATAAGAGCAATGTCAAGTGAACCTTGACGTTGTTCTGCCACATGGTTCTGGTTGGAGGTTCCTCAGCCATCGTTCAGCAAATATGCCCTGCAGCACAGCTTGCTGAATTTGCTTTAAAAAAAAAAAAAAAAAAGGAAGGAAGGAAGGAAGGTAGGTAGGTAGGTAGGAAGGGCGGGTGGGCCCTTTGTTACACAGACACTGTGCCTGGCCAGGAGTATAAGTGGTGGACTGAATCTTCAGAGTGGAAGCGCCACTTCTCTCTCTGCTCTTCTAGGGGCCTGGGTTGTAAATTTAACTACAGAATTAAATTACATAAAAATGCTGCATCATAAACTGACCAAGTTTTAGGTCAATGGACCAGGTGCTAATGCTCTCTCTGCTGGTATCTTTAGTTCTTGTGACTACATGCTTTTGCTAAGCTTTCTTTTCTGACACTGTAGCTCTTGCAGGGGGAGAAGAGGGTCTGAGGCCCCTGCCATTGGGACAGAACCTTATGGCCTGTGAGAGAAAAAGGCAGTAAGCCTAGAGGGTCATGGGGAAAACGCAGAACCCAGATAATCCTAAGGTGCATGGCACACATGGGAATGTTAATAAGATGAAAATGGCCTTGGTTTCAAGGGAATTCCCTAGCCCTCCATGAGCTCTACTGGACTCATACCTTAGTCGTGGCCAAGTCATATACCACCTGTTCCTCAGAGCATATGAAGAACTGGAAGAGTCAGAGTTAAAAACAAGGCCCAACTATTCTTCCAGGATGAAGCACTTCCCAGGTACTAACAACTTCAGATTGGACCTTGAACTGTGATCAAAACAGGTCAAGCAGAGGATATAAAAACCAGGCAGATTCTTGGTGGTGTCAAGAAACTTCTCAGACAATTCAGAGTGGGTGGGCTTGGAGTCAAGGCAGTTGGATGGTAAAGCGGGCATTTTCTTAATGTCAACCATTTATACTAATGTGCACAATGGCCAGGCAAATACAATTTAATTCCAGGTAGGCTTTTGTGAAAGGTTCCAAGAAAGTCTTCACAGAGGATGACAAGAATGAACAGGCTAGAGAGAATAAAGACTTGGAATCGAACTTTGCTAAGTTAGAAGAGGTAGATCTAAGATCTAAGCGGATAAGGTAGCAAATCCGGAAAGTCTAGTTAAAGTAGCAGGGACTAAGCAGCCAAGCAGGGTGCAGAAAAAGAAGGTCAGGAACAAAGAGTAGGTCTGGCAAGGAAATAGGATCTACAATGGACACTGCACCTATTGGGTGTGGATGGCAACCCTTTCGATTCTTAAGTGTCAATGTAGACGAGTTCCAGGGTACACAGTTGAGTCTTTCCGATCAGGTGCCCCCTATTTAAGGTCCAGCCCCTCATAAAACTTATCTTTTTTTAAGCAGATGAGCCCTATGAACACAAGGTCTGATGTCAGTACAGTCAAGAGACTGGTTTTAGAAACACGGTAGAGGCTTGGGAGGAAGGAGAAGGGTTATGAGATAATAAGGTAGATGCTAGAGTGAGATAGGCGTGTACAACCGGCTTATTTGGTAGCCTGAGTAGGATCAATAGGGGCCTGAAGAGGGATCCACTCCTAAAAATGGAAAACCAAAATTCCCCTAGGTTTTAGGAAGTTGCCGTACTGATTTTACCACAAAATACTTAACTAAAAGACATGATGTCATGTATATCATGGAAATGCACTTAATATTTATAATTCCTGAGCACATCCTTATACCAATTCCTTTATTAAAACAAAAAAGCAAAACAAAAACACCCCAACAGCACATGGCCTTCCACAAATCAAGCAAGGGGCAGCTGCAATGCTTGCTCCTAAAGAGGTTCACCTGGGAGCCCAATTCCCCTACTGCATTCTTCTCAATACCATTGATGGTAGCAGACATAACTATCCGAAGGAATTAAATACATGTATTGCTTTTAGTTGAATAATGTTGAGGGGTTTTAGAAATAAAATCATCCAACTTCTTTAGTTCATCAATGAGGTCTCTGAAATTCAGGAAGATTAAGTCACTGGTCAAGGTTCTCCAGGCAAATTGGGACAGTGGTAAGGCTCCACTGGGTTTTCTTACTTCTACTGTGAGGTCCATTTCACTTGCTGTGCTTAAGGATGAGATTTTTGCTTAGCCTTAGTAACTAAATTGAGATCTGACTTGGAAAACTTGGGAAAAAGGAGTAGTTAAAAAGTTATCAGTGCTAAAAAAAAAAAAAAAAAAAGAAAGAAAGAAAGAAAAGAAAAAAGAAAAAGTTATCAGTGCTGTGGAAACTACAGCCTCTATATACTGACATCCTAGGCCAATAAAAATTAACATACAAGAGAGGTCATCATTAATAAACTGAAATGACAGAGGGGAAAAAAAACCAGGTACAATTCACAGGGCCCCCAAAGAGAGAAAATAACAAATCAATGATTTAGCTTTGGTTGGGGGTAAAAATGCCAAAGGTGAGAGAGAATGGAAGCCAATGAAGAAAAGGTAAGCCAAGGAAACAATGTGAAAAAAGCCACAAGCGTGAGTTCCACTGACTTTTCAATTCAATTTCCTGATGATTTGATCTCCATTCTAGAATCAGCATCTAGCTTCTGTAGATACTAACTAAACAGAACTAATATTCTACTGTTCTCAGGCCATAAGCCCCATCTGTTCTGGATGAGAACTGTAGGCTTTCCCACCCACAGTCTATTCTATGTAATATCTTTGCCACTGCTCCAACGTAAGATTTTGACATTTTCCTCATGCAAACAGTTTTAAAATAAAGGGTAGTTTTTACTAAAGGCTCTTTTTTTTTTTCCCTAAAAGATACACAGCTTCTCTTAGGACAAATAACTATAAACCCATTATATTCCGGAGTCTCAGTAAATATTTTACAAAGTATTTCTTCCCTTCTCTCAGTCTTCCATTGCTATCCACTCCCACATTCATACCAAATTTCTCTAACTCCATGATCTTGAGAAACAGGGGGTGGGAAGAAATAGTTACTTCTCTCAGCCAGAGAGATAAAAGACAAAACATCCTAAGAGTTGACCTACAGGGCCTCCTTTTGGTCCTTTTCCTTGAAGGCACTGAATTAAATTAACATCTAACTCCGCTTACAGGCCTAATGGGAACGGTCACTTCACTTTAGGAGTGGAGGACAAAGAGCAGAGAGCCTTCTTATGGTGGGCACATTCTTAAGCTTCTAGATTTCATTCTTGCTTTTAAGTCTCTTTAAGTAGTATTTTGTAATTTCTACCTCAGGACCTTTTTCTCTTCTTAATAGCTGAGCAACTTAAACGTTCACTTATGTTAAATGTTTAGAAGAAATACTCAATGTTCTAAACTTTTCTACACCTTGGAAAGAAGTCGGCCCAACTTCTCCTTCCCCTAAAACCAAACACATTGTGTCAGAAATACTTGTGATGTCTAAAAATAGATCAACACTTTATCAAAAAATATTTCTCTACATATAAAAGTTCATTTTTAAAACTCAGCTTAATGGCAGAATAGAACATAAATACCTACTGAATTCTTTCATTTTAGCACATAAATAAAACCATTAAAAATTACTTTAAATAACAGGACTAGAAACTTCCTCTCCACCCTTTACTGTTTTCCAGGGATCTGAATGACACACTGCCCCAAGAACTGTGCAACACAATGGCCCTGCTCAGTCCCTCATCCTCTTCTATATACAAAGCCGTGCATGCAACAGTCTTAATTATCCTATGGGTTGGCTGGCTGAATTTTCATGTCCAGACATACACAATTTAATCAGTAAATACAAGCATAGCATCTACTATTTGCCAGGTAATGCTTCTATGGAGTTTACATTCTAGTTACAAAATTATAGTTTGACAAGGGATAACTATTAAAAGAAGATACAAGGATTTCAAAATGTTGCCTTAAGTTTAAATCTATTCCATTAAGGAAGCTATCGACAAAATAAAATGCTGAAACATTACCTCTATTACATCATTCATTCTGGATGCTTCTAGAACATCAGTTTATAATATAATCACATCTAGACAGTGCCCTTAGAAAAACATTTCCAATTGATGTAGAAGAACAGAGATATGAAGATCCTTCATTCTGTGGGTCAAAACTTCTGAAACAACTTATTTTAATATTTTGGAAGGAGAAGGTGAGAATGCTTTCAAATAAACTCTTGTTTTAGATGAGACTATCATAGAAGAGATGGACTGTTCCAGATTCACTCATAATAAGGTATTTTAATTACAGCCATATCTTAATCATATCTGGCTGTACTGATCACGGCCAAACTGGCTTTCAATGTGGACAACACTTTTTATCACACACGAGGCCCTGGGATTACTACATAGCAATTTAGTGTCTCATCTCCTTAACTACTTTAAATTGTGAGCTCCTAAAAGGTATACACCAGTCTTCTTCATTCCCAGACACACAAGAGGAGGTACATATCATAAATGCCAGATGAATAAATGGGAATAATTAGAACATCTCTACCCACTTTGTACCAAAAACTATGTGAGAAAATAGATATGTTTTCTGAATCTGATGCTTTGCAACCAGCTAATAAAAGCTATTAAGTTCTCTCAATTCACAGCATTTTCTTTTTCACCTACTTTGACTATCGCACATTCTCCTGTGAATTTTCTTGCCATTTCATACCATAATTTGGCTCTAGGAATGGTATTTAACTTTACATGAGTAAAGTAACAGTTAACAGCGTGGGCTTTGGAGTCAGAGACTGGGATATGATGTAGGTGGTGTCACTATCTGGGTGGCCTTGGTCAAATTGCTTATTTCTTGATCTGCAACAGCTATCTCACAGGGTTATATGAGGTTTAAGGGAGTAAACGTGCTAATGCCTAGCACCGTGTCTAGCACATAGTAAGTGCCCAATAAATGGTAGCAGTTACGTGAAAGTTAGGTTTCCCAAACAGATTATCTCTTAATGCTCGTATCTGAGTTATATAATTTTTCTATGAACCCATACCATGTAATCCAATGCTCCATATGTCACAAAGGTTGAATAGATGTTTGCTTAATATATGAACTGGATCTTTATTTTTCTCTTTGACATGGTGAAAAATCTTATTCAGGCAACTTTCCTAACCAATACATAGGACCTAATAATGTTTCCTACCATAACCCAATGTATAGCTATTATCCAATTTGTCCGGGGTCCATTATATGCCAAAATCATTCAAACAAGGGAATCAGCATGTAGAAAAGTATCCAGTGACAAATGTCATATCATCAACACTTGATAATGCCTCTCTTTCAGGAAGTTAGACAATTGATCTCTCCTTCCCCTGGCTTTGGTAAGGCCCCATTTCTTTCTACAGTCCATTACAAAGAGGTAAACAAGAAGTGCAGTTCTTCACCAAACTGGTTTATGGTCATTTATATTTAGCTATGCATTACTAGCACGGGGTGGGAAAACTTTTATTTTAGGCTTTGTGGCGTATGATTGTGTCGCCAACTACTCAACCTGCCACTGTAGTGCAAAACAGCCACAGGCAACACATAAACAACTCAACATGGCTATATTCCAATAAAACTTTATGAACATTTTATCAATTATACTTCAATAAAGCTGACAAAAAGCAGAGAAAAAACCTTTATGGACACAAATTTGAATTTAATTTACTTTTCAAATGTCAGGAAATATTCCTTTGATTTTTTCCCCACCAACCATATAAAAATGCAAAAACCATTCTGAACTGGCAGGTTATAGAATTATTACATAGGTATTAAGTACCTACAGAGTACAGTTTGCCAAGCCCTGTGCTAGCATTTATAGTCATGGGAATAAGTGTAGCAGCAATGGTCCTGGCTCCTCATCACAAACTCAATTTTCTCAAGGTCTACTACTCCACAAATATTATATCATCCCAAACATATCATTCATTTCCAGACAGAACATTCTGAAAACCCAACTCAGTCACTAATTTTAGTTCTACAAATCTAATAAAGATCATATTTTAACCCATCTCTTGGTTTATATCTGTCTTAGATTGTAAATGATAAAATAACTAACTTGTACTTCACATTTTAAGAACAAGAATTATAATTCAATGGTTTATGCAACTACAATTAACACAGATAATAATATAATATTCAATTTTATGTCCCCATTTAATGAAACTCTGAAATAAAAATTCTTTACTTGATTTTATAAATACCTCTATTATGTATATAGCATTATCACTCCCAGGTTTGCTTCTTTCAGTATGTTGAAGGCCAACGGTCTCAATACTTGGGCAAGTGGCAAAACCTGGTATGGTCATGGTTAACTCTTTAAAAATACTTACCATCATGAAAGAATGTTGCAGAGTTCATTTAAAATTCTTTGGTAGATTAGCCTTAAGAAGATAACTAACAATTTAACCGCAGATTAAGTCAAGGAATTCTGAATTCTGCATGAATTTGCTATTATTCAGTAGCAAAGCCAAGTCCTGAAGGGTGCCACTTCTGTGGTACCTACGAAAACCTTCAACATGTTCGTTTCAGGTGTTTGTTTCAACATGCAGGCTAAGGCTCAGAAATAATTCCTTGCATCTGCCTGATTTCATGGCAGAGACAGTTACAGAATTTTGACACTGTGCCTTTTAAATGACCATTTAAAATTACTGAACTTTGCAAAAATATTTTAAAAATGTAAATTCATGGTATAATTATACTGTTACCCAGAAAACCAACTAGTAATAAAATCCAGCTACAACCAATGATAAAAATGTTCAAAAGTGAAATCCTTAAGCAAGATTTTCATAGCAGAAAGGTATTAGGAAAAACTGATCTGTATTTATAAATATATTTTAAAATCCTGTTAACTTTAAAAATACAGAAGAACTTATATTTGTTCAAAATGTGAACGTATACATTTGGGATATGATTTTATATAAATGATGACCCCTTGGAGAAATGACATTTGAGACAACCATGGACAGTAGTACTTAACCAAAGTCAAGTAAAACTTGGCCTCTTCACTTTTCTGAAGACGTCCATTACCTATGATTTTAACCAATTACTGATTTATATTGTAATATCCTACTTAACTCCAAGAAAAAATTGTACTTGGTGCTTTGGAGAACATGCTATAGCTATAGCATCAAAAAGTTCTGAAAACCAGTATTTTAAATATGTTTTAAAATATACGAGTAAAAAGACATCTTATCCTTAATGAGAGATAAACTGAAGAAAGGGCCTATGCTTCTGAAGGATAAATATTTTTTACTAGAATGAATAGTTTTAGAAATTTATAGCATAAACATCACTATCTTCATTGCAAACTTTTTTAAAATTTATGCTCCAATGCTGTTCAGCTCTTCTAATACACTTAAAATATATATTTATTTTTAATCTTCCAATTAAATCATTTAAGATATTCTAACAAATGCTTCCATTTATTGAGCACCTACAGGCACCCTGCTAAATATTTTAAATACATTAGATCTCATCCTCACAATGGCCCTGTAGATATAACTTCCTCTGCTGGGAAAAAGAGGGTAGAAGACAAATTCTCCTTCTTTGTTTTCCTTTTATTTTTCTCTGCCTTAAAAAAAACCCAAAAAAACCCCCCAAAAACCCACTGTTCACCCCTGGCTACTTTTTTCATATTTATCATGTAAAACATCTATGACTGGATGATCACCCCCTCCCCACAAGGAACAAAAACTTAAGACTTCATGTTTTCAATTCTTGAAAACATAAAAGGCATTTAGAAAACATTAAAAATAACAAAAATATTAAATAATTTCTAAATTGATTCAAGGATAGCTATATTGATATCACCATGTCCATTTTAATTGGTTCCCAATAATTCTTTGAGACCCTAGCTAATTCTTATTGTTCATTTCTTACTTTTCTCTGACTTACTGAGGTTTTATTATAAATGCTGAGTTTTAAGGTTGTGTTTTACTGCTCTTTCTCTCACCTCTGCTTCCCCCTCCCTCCACCCATTGGACAATGTCTATACAATGTAGGAAGTTCAGTCAATCTATGGAGAATCAAATTACTGATCTTAAAAATCTGACATTCATTAATAGGGGAGATAATATTTTATACAGACGTATATTGCAGAATCGGTTGATTCCTAAGAGTCCGGCTAATTCCTATAAACCAAATCATACCTTTATCCCTATGGGGGAGGGGGGGAAACACTGGTCCAGATTCACACTTGTGAATGCTATAAATTTTTAAACTCATAAATTTATACAGCAAAAGAACCCCTAAGAAATAATGGTAAAAATCATTTCAAAATTAAACAACTGCCGTATCATAAAACATGTTCTCTTTGATCTATTATCAAAGTGAGAAGACACACCCTTGGGATTGTCTGCCTTTTGAAAAATGGGAGTCTTGCATTTTCTCTATGCTAGATATAGTGAAACCCCTTGCCTATATGATCAGATATAGATTTCTGTATTTTCAAGCTCATCTCTTCACATACTTGTGTAATTTCTAATAAAGTTATGTAAGTTCTCAATGCAGAAAGGTCCACATATAATTGGATTAAGGGTGCTTAATAATGCAATTTTGCAATGTGGTTCACTCATCCATTTGTCCATTCGTTCATTTTTTCCACCCATTCTTCAAATATGCATTAAGTGTCAACTAAGCACCTGGCAATGTTGTAGATGCTGGGAATACAGTGATGAGCCAAACATAAAAAATCCCTGCCCTCAATGGAGCTTACATTCTAGGTCCTCAAAAGGGATCTGCAGCTAAAATATAAGTACTCAAAATCCAAGAGGAAAACTTTCTGAAAGGCTCCATCAGTCAGACACCTCAAAGGAGCAAAGGCTACAACAGTACCACATTTAACATTTGTAATGTGTCTTATTTTTATCAAAAATAAAAATCACATCATGTTAAGTTTATTAACTTCCTTGAATTTTAGTTTATATTTACTACTTCTATTTCCCTCAATTTACACTTTGTTTCTGATAAATTCTACCAGTTCCTTGAAGAGAGTAAAAGCAAAACAATCCTTTCAATTTCCAACCTAACTGATGATCAATAGGTATTAATCAAGTGATGGTCTTTATAAGAGCAATTTTTTATTAGAAAGGAATTGGCTTCACCATTACAGGACTGTTTGCCACTGCTGCCTCTGTAGGACTTAACCACTGACTGGAGTTTGACTGGGGATGCCAGTATTTGTAGTAATCTTAGGTATCTTAACTTCTTTCTTTCGTTACTGTACCCTTAACTGAACATATGCTTCTTAGTCAGCATGAACATGTGCTAAAGCTATCATTAGAAGCTTACAGCTCATCTTTACCTGGCATTGCTGCCAGTGCACTTACTGCTAATGTGCTCTGGACCCTTCGTCCACTGAGCTCTCAATTGCTCCTCTGCCCTTGCTTTCTCTGACCAAAATCCTTGAATTACTCTAAGTGGAATATGGCCAGGCCACCTCTGTTGTCAAGCTCAGTGGTCCTTCATCTTTTCTTGGGCTTCTCCCTCCTTATGTCACAGCCAAGAGTAATGTTTCCCACTTTCAACTGCAGAACTTTTCCACCCTCCTTCACTTTCTAACAGGACACTGTGGGAAATTGGGAAATTTATAAGTATGCCACAGAGTGATAAAGGAGGCAAAGCCAGAAATCCGGATACCAACTTTGCTCTGCACAGAAGGATACAGAAAGATCCAAGCGTATTAAAGGAAATACCACTCTGTGTACGGTTTCTGTATTTTCATTTCTATATTTATTCAACAAATATTTATTGAGTGCTTACTAGGTTCCAAGGACTGTTATACAGTTGTTTTCTTTTAATGGGAATACACCAACACTGCTCCAACGCAGGAGTGGTAAATTTCTAATCTACAGGTCATGTTCAGTCGTTAGCTTAATTTTTTCTAGCCCAGAGAGAATGATCAAGAAATGGAATCACAGCAGGCCTTTAGAAGTCTTTCGAAGCAAGAAGACAGACTAAATCTATGACGAGAGAAGGCCTGTATCTTTCTCCTTTATTGCTGTGTATACCTGCTCTACCTCTTTACTCTAGTTTTCTCTTCTTCATTCTGCCTCATTTCTTTAATTGGCCATTATAGGGCAATGGGATATATAGATTATCTCCTGTATTTACTAAATACATTCTCATTTTTAATTTAAAAGGCAGATCAAATTAACACTTCATATTTTTATCCTAAAACAAAAAGCCTTTTTGTTGCTTTTGTTGGGGAGAACAGGTCTACAGTCCTTGAAATTTCTTTCAGTCTCCACTCATTAATTCAGTAAACTGAAATTCCATCTCGACAAGCATAAATATTGCATTAAAAAATAAAACAATAAACACTGTACTTCAAGAATCTACACAAAAAAGGAATACAATCAAAGTTTATAAGGCATAAGTGTAAAAGGTAAATAAATATTTCATGGAGAAAGTAAATAAAAATCTACCCAGATAATTATTTTGACAAAAAAAAATGGAATAGAAATAAATGCATTCAAAGGAAGTTATCATTTTATCATTTTTTATACACTGAAAATAAGGATTCTCCACTAAGAACCATTTTCATGCAGATTTTATCACAAAATTATTTTATATTTTCCATTTTACAATTTCTCTCTTCAATAGTTGCTATAAACTGTAAATTATTCAACACTTAATTTCCCAGGATTAAATATCTTCCTAAAAACTCTATAAATCCCCATTACATAAGAACGTCACAGTATCTTTTCTTTACCACACAAAAAAATAATTATAACTTATTCTTTATTTGGCATCTTTCTACAGAAATTATCAGGATTTAGCCTTACCAGGAAATTATACACATTATTAATACAAGTTTTAATAGACTACTGATCGGACTATTATGTTGCAAGTATTTCTAGAACATGATATCACAAATTAAGTCATTAATTCCAAAACAATAGTTTATTAACAAAAAAGTACAAAGAAGTACAAATGGACATCCTATTTCCCCCCCATTATGGTCCATCTATCTATCTCCCTTTCAGTCCATGGCACAGCCTTCTTGAGCTAAAAGAATAGGTAAAATACTTCTCTTTCCAATGGTCCTAATAACCATCCAAAACCAAATCATTATGTATTTAAGTTATACAGTCCATGTCAATTTTTTAAAAAATGTTTTATCTATATGAGTTGCCATAAAAGCCTCTTCCCTTGCAATACACCATGTACCTAAACTGAATGAAACATATCAGTATCAACATCCATAAATCATGCTTACACATAGGGAATATCAGATCATTAGTATGTTTGCCTTAAGTAACAGATCACAAATGAAAGCTTAGAAGTGTCAAAAAGGATTTTCATAGATATTTACTAAACACTTCAAGTCAAAAACATCCTGTTAACTGAACTAAACTGAGGTACATGGAAAACGTTTAGTTTAGTTGTGTTTTTTGCACTGATTTTTAAATCAAAGCTACTCACATATCTAATCTCTCTACTATTATTTCAATTTTCTCCAATAATGGTTCCTTTTCAATTTATTTCAGTAAACCTACAGTTTTCCCCATACTTCTCTCTCTCTCTCTCTCTCTCTCTACAAGCCCAAAGTACTTCTCTGAATCATGGTAAATTACCAATACTTTTTGGTTTTCCTCAGAGGGCTATAGATAGGAGATATAATAAATCACCATGTTTCAATAAATAATGCCAATTTGCTCTTTCTGCTATAATTCATCGAGACAGAACACGTGGATTAATTTACTGATGTTCCTAAAAGCCATGTGTAAAATTTATTAGATGATGTATTTTTTTGAGTGGTAAGCTCCAGCCTTTTGGTTTGTGGAGGCAGCCAGGTCAGAGCTTAACACTCTACTTTAGTCCCTACTTAGAACTATTCTATAAAGAACATGAGTTCAGTGTTAGACTAGGCTGTAGTAACATAAGGTGCTAGACCAGTGATACATTTTTTGGGAACTGGAAAATTCAGATGACCACTCACTAAACATAAAATCATTATTCCACAAAGATTTTATTCACATCAAACTTGCACAGTAGCAAAAAAAAAAAAAAATCAAAACATAACTAAGCCACATATCAAAGAACAATATACAATAAAGATTTGAATTTCTCAATGGCATTGGAAAGTTTTTCCATAAATAACATTTACAATTCTAGTGTTAGATCTTTCAAGGTGTCTGAAGCTTCACAGTGCTAGAATTGATTTTATCAGAACACATGCAAAAATGTGCAACATAATAATTCATATTAATGACAGAAAAAAGCACGCCAGTTATTTGTCATTCCAGCACGGCCATGCCACTCTATGTTCTAAAAACAAACAACCCCCAAATCCGGGTCCCATTCATTCTTCAATTATGCCTTTAGTCATTCTGCTTTATTATATTCAAACAGTCACTGTTAGTGCTCTTCACCACGACTTTCAGGTTGACGTCACTCCCTGCCTGCTGGCTGTCAGGACTGGGGGACGCCCCTCTCCCAGACTCACCTTCTTCCGGATGTCTTCATCATTTGCTCCTAGAGAGGCATAGAGCTTGAATGCAGCCTGACGGAGTTCATGAGCGTGTTTTAAGTCATGATCAAGCTATGGAAGGGAAAAAAAGGTATACTGCAACTCAGTCCACAAATCTAATTTTCAATAAAACTGACAACTCTTAAGATATTAATGCTCTCATTGAATTCTTAGTTATTTCTGGGTTCTGTTCACATATGACTGAGACCTTGCTGTGTTTGCGTCAGCATGACCTAGAATGCGTGCAGTCTGCTTCTGTCTAAAAGTGAACACCATAACATCTGACACTGGTACATGAAAAGTCTTTGTGAACCTTTGACCCTTAAAAATGCAGTGTTCCCAGATGGCAGCTTTAGTGGCACTGATGCTTGCTTGCACCAGCTCTTTGAAATGCTCTCCTCAAAAACTAGGCACTCAGGCCTTTCTAGCCCCCAGACTACAGCTGATACAGTGCTGCTGCAACAGGGTCTCTAGGAGGTTTTCTTAAACACCAACAGCAGTGCTAGCCCAATTTCAGCATTTAACAAGATTTTAGAAAGAGGAAAACCTTTGTGAAAATCTTAATGAACAATATACCATGGTAGTCATTACTATGTTATCTATTATAATGATCTGAGATTTATGTTTAAGGTTATTTACTGGTATGAAACAATTAATGCTATCTTTCCACATGCATAACTGGCTAGGTTTTCAGTTCTTCTGCACACCTGATGATTTATCACTAAACTACCACAAAAATGAAACAGAAGGATGTTCTCATGACACTTTCAATGACTAAATACAAATCAGTAAATACATAAGGCATATCAATAATGTAAATAATTTTATAACTAATTCATCCAAATGACTGCCACTCCAAATGAGTTGCCTTGGAAAGGTTTGCCTTTATGCAATGATAAAAGTATTGTTTATAACATTCTGAGACCCTCTTCTGAAACTTCCTAAAGAGCTAAGTGGCATATTAGTTAGAAAACCCTAAATTCATCAACTAAGAGTTTTATTAATTGTCACAGACTGTGGTATGTGAAGATGGGGAAATAAACCTAGCTAACATTATTTAGGGTAACAAATAACAACAACAGGGGCACCTGGGTGGCTCAGTTGTTAAGCGTCTGTCTTCGGCTCAGTTGTTAAGCGTCTGTCTTCGGCTCAATTCGTGATCTCGTGTCTGGCTCCCTGTTCAGTGGGGAGTCTGCTTCTCCCCCTCCCTCTGCCCTTCCCCCCACTCATGCTCTCTCTCCCTCTCAAATAAAGTATTTAAAAACAAACAAACAAAAAAAGCCAAATAACAAGAACAGTAGTTCCAAAAATATTTTGATCAAAGCAGGCACTGATGGATTATGGGAGGAACTCCCCAATATACAACACTCATTTTGATGCATAAGTTCTAAAATATCTATTCTTAAAGTCTTAAGTACTTTCTAGTCATAACATATAGTAGAATATGGACTTGGATTAACATATGCCATGAAAATCACACACTTATTAACATGTAAGACTTTCTCACTATGGGTCTAGTATCTATATTTTTATGGTCAGAAACCACTGTATAATCCATCATCAAAAATAAAGATGACAAACATATTCAGGTTTGGTATATAAGATCATTTAAAAAAAATTATTATTATTCTAGTTTTACTGTGACGGAAATAAAATGAAAAAACCCTAACAGAGAGATAATCTTCTATATACTAGTTAAATGATTTACACAGATACAGGCTACAAGTTCTTACAACTATGTTTCCTCACCTCCTGTCCATCCAAGTGTCCCATTTGCCTTGCTAGGACGGTCAACTGAGGGTGTTCATGAGGCCATTGTTAGGACTTGCTCATGTATTTTTCTACCAGTGAGATACTATGTGCAAGTGGCCAGCGGGAAAACAGACAAGGTAGCTGGTTCAAAGTAACCCATCACCTGTACTGGAAGAACAATACTACTGAAGGCAGAGCAGGCACTATAATTCATAGAGGGCAGTGTACATTATTAATACCAGTAACAGTGAAGGTTACTTTGGGCCTTTTCTAAAAGAAAAAGATAAACCCTTGAGAGTTCGTTTTCTCAGTGTTAAATGCCAAGTGAACAGTTGCCTGCCAAATGAAGTTTTGGGGAACTCAGGGGGCATGGGAGAGGTCAAGAGAAAAGTTAAAAAAAAAAAATTACCATTGGGAACACTGGAATCAAAAATACAGTCACATTCATGAAACAGTACTGGTTACTAATTAGGAGGCAATGCTCTCTCTACCATGACCTCCTTTTTTTTTTTTTTTAAGATTTTATTTATTTATTTGACAGAAAGACACAGAGAGAGAGGGAACACAAGCGGGGGGTGGGGGGGGGTGGGAGAGGGAGAAGCAGGCTTCCCGCAGAGCAGGGAGCCCAACGTGGGGCTCGATCCCAGCACCCTGGGATCATGACCCGAGCCGAAGGCAGACGCTTAACGACTGAGCCACCTAGGCGCCTCTCTACCATGACCTCCTTAAATAAACTTTCTCTAATTGAATATTGTTTTCTTATGCTTAGCGAAATGGATATGACAAATAGGCTGAGAAGAACAAAGTCAAAAGAAATATCTAACTATTCTAAGGAACTTACAGTTTGAGAAAAAGTTTGAGGAAAGCACAGTTTGGTTCTTGGTGGTCTCAAACTAGAGGTTAAATAGTGCTTTAGCTGACACTAGCAGGCCCAAAGCACAGTATAAAACTGAAGCCAGGTAAGAGAAGAAGATAACAAAAGTTAGAAAAGATAGCAAAAGAGAAAGACAGTGGTGGAGAGTCAAATAAGGCCATTCACATCACCTGTCACAGAAGATTACCTTTGACCTAAAGAACGAGAATACAGCAAGAGAGATGATTCTGGGAACCTCAACAGGATAAGATAATGTTGATATAAATACGCAGCTTAGAGACCCCACTATTTTTGGGTTTTAGTTGGGAATTAGGGATGTAATTTTCTTCCTTCCTGATTACCTGCTTAGCGAAAAATTTCTGATAATTACATGAGACAAACTGGATTCAAAAACCCATAAAACATCATCTATGTTATCAAAGGGAAAAGATTCCTTCATTTAAAAGGGCTTTGAACTGTAATTATTAATTGGTTCAAAGTTGTGAGCAGTAAGAAAAACTTCTTAAAAATCCCTTACTTGAGCTGCTGAAAAGAAAAACAGAACATACCCTTTTAATATCAGTGATGGCACTCACTGAGCTGGGATACTTGAAATAATCAGCAAGCATGGCAATGAGGTGATCAGTTATGCTAGCGATTCTCTGTAGCTCAACATCTGGTTCAATCAGATAGGCGAGTGTCTCAGCTCCTTCAACTCTCTCCTCTAGTAATCTCTCCTTACTGCACATTCGAACCAAACAAGGCAGTGTCTGGAAGGTAGTGAAATTAATTATTTGCTTTGTGGTAAAGGCAAAAAGCTTGATGGAGAGCATATAGTGACTAAATCAACTCAATGGTTTTTATTGGCAGTCAAGTTAGCGATCAAATGTTTCAGAGAATGAAAGGTTGTTTGGAATGTAAAAACAAAGTTCAGTGTATATTAATCATTTGTGCTGGCACAGTAAACCCTAATCATACAATCAAAGCATATTAATACAAACTCTAATCAGGCTTTTGGAATGGATAAAATTGAAACTTTATTATATAACCTTATAAAAGACATTTAAGAATCCCTAATAAATCGTGTCTGAGGTTTCTGTCCCATCTATGTATTTATTTATTTAAAAGACATCCAGCAAAGTGGCCGGTTAGCTCAGGTGGTTAGAGCATGGTGCTGATAAAAGACATCCAGCAGTTTAATCAGGAACAACTGTGCTGTAGAAAAAGTATGCTATCTTTTCTTTAGTGAATAATATATGACTGGGATGACTTTTATTTTGGGGGTGCGATCAATACCTACAAAACCAAAATACAGCTTTAAAAATTCAGTGATCTTACCAGTACTCAGATTCCATGAGTTTTCCTATAATGTGAGTGAAATGCATCAATCATAGTTCCTAGGTTTTCTAAATCACTCCCTAGAATGACTATACCTGCTAGTTCAATTTTACTTCTGAGGTCCTTCAAAAATCTTGGTGCTGGTCTTGGTAATTTATCTACATTAGGTCCTCAATAAAAATATTCCATGTATTTACTATTTCTAAGGCTGATGAACCCACTTTAAACAATACCACAAAAATGGAAACTGAAATGTTATAATTATAGGAAGCCTTCCTCAATTACTGTAATCAACTGTGCTTTGCTCTTTTCTAAGTTCCTATTATATCTTTATCATAGAGTTTAGCACTTTACTGTACACTACTGATTTCCTATCAGGCTAGTACAGGCTTTATAATACAATCCTAGGTGTCCAAGAGCAAAGCCTTATTCTTATTTTTTCTGAACAGTTACTAACATTTATTAATACCACAAATTCATGGATTATTGAATTTAACACTCACAACTACTACATGAAGAAGATGCTATTGACCTAGTTTACCAATAAGGGAGAAGAGGAGGGGTAGAGCAGTTGAGCAAATAAACCAAGGTTACTTGCATGGAATCCCTTAGAACTCTACACAATGATGCTTACTTAGTGGGTCCTCAGTTCTAATTAATTGACTTGTTTCACCAAAGACTAAAGCAAACATTAGTCTTAATGCTCTTTTATCCTTAGGTTCATTTTGTACACTGATAATGAGAGATCTCACGATCATAAGATGATACATAATCAATTTATTTACACTTATTTTGTTCTTTGTAGCTAATAAGATGTTTAATATATTTAATATATTGTTATCTTCAAAATGACCCTGTGGGATAGATGAACAAAAATTATTGCCTCCATTTTCATGAGGCAACAAAAGAATAAGGGAGGTGCCCAGGGTTACTCAGGTCAGTCAGGGGTGGGAGTGCTGAAACCAGAATCCAGGTCTTGTAACTTTTAGGGCCAGTCTCTTACCTGGGTTTTTCTAAGTTCTAGTTGCTTTTGACATGTCACAATGATGTTGATGGTTTTCATGTGCTATTTTTTTCTTTTTCATTATGTCTTTTGATTATCTGCCATGAGGGTGATATAAAGTCTTTGTCTACAGAGCTAATGAACTGCTTTCCTATAAAACTATGTTGCAAACTTAAAGAAAATCAAGGATTCAAATATATTTTCTATTTCACCTGAATTTTACATATTTTTACAACTTCTAGATCCTCCTACTTTCCATAAAAATAAAAAAGGTGTGACAGGAAAAGAACTACTTCACTTTGACTCTCAAGACACATCTAAAAATAATTTTTTAAAACTACATGGCATTCCATTAAAAACAAAAGCATGGTGTTTTAATATTATTTTATGCTATGCACATATACCATAGTTATAAATGTATAAAAAGAAGTAAGAGAAAAAAAAGAAATGGGAATACCAATATTTATATTCAACACTTATGGCTGGGGAACTTTTGCATGTGTTTAGAGAGAATTAATTAGCTCACCTTTAATACAATACAGTTGTCATCTGTCCGAATTGCTCCAGCTCTACACATGTAAGTTAAACTGGAATAAGACGGCAGAAAGTAAGTTTTTGCTTGTGTTTTAAAGCTTTAAAAGAAAAATGCCTTGCCTTTAGGATTTTATGGAAAAAAAAGACAGCTACTCTTATTTATCTTGAGGGAGAAGGTTTTCATATTACCTTTGATGAGGTTCTGCCAATTTAATACTCAAAAACAACTAACTGATATATACAACAATAATTCAGATATTTTTCAAAAATACATACAAAATTGTTTTAAAAATAAAGGCTTAATGAACAGATAAACTTTAAAGCTAGGTGCTGGGCACAATGGAGTTCCTTATAATTTTTTCTAAATTTTTCGTGTGAGAAAGTTTCCATAATAAAAAGGGGGGGGGAGTTAAAAATAAAATATAAAGTTCACATAGTGTCTAAGATTAAATCAAGCTAAGCTGAGATAGTCTAACTCCAATAGCAGTAGTACCAGTATCACAGAAAAAGCACTTAACTTTTAACTCTTAGCGGTAGCCATAAGAAATTAACTAATAACTCTTCAGAGTTTGCCAGCATAGGCTTTGACAATTGGTCAATGATTTGGTTCTACTGAAAAACAATTTGCCTTCACAATTATATCTGGCTTTGAATAAGAATATAATTACTTGGTACTCCCTAAGCAGGTACTGAACACTTCAGAAACTTAAATTAATGAATTTCCTTTTTGGATTAGGGTCCTTTAGTAAACTGGGGGGGGGGGGTTAAAACACTCCATAATCTGGCTTTTATAGAAACCTATTAAAAAAAAAAACAATAAAATTTTTACTTAGATTGTAGAGGATTGAATTGTTTATAGCTCTAATCATCTTAAGATTTGTTACATTTTTTTAAACCAGTTCCATGAGAGCATTTATCTTACTTAGCAAAAAGGTTTTTGAAGACAAAAAGCAAATAAGCATACAAATAATATACTCAAAAAACAAACAAAAACAATTCATTGTGCATGAGTAATTCACTGAAAATTTCTCATTCTCGCCTGAAATACTAAAAAACCACAAATTCTTAAATACTGGAACAATTAATTTAGCAAAGAACCTTATACAACAGGTGCTCAACCTATCTATTAAATGTATTCATAATTACAGAATTGACATGTATTGAATGCTTAAATGAGCTAGGACTTGTACTAATAAATTATCTTATAAACGGTCACATCTCTATAGAAATTTTATGTCTTGTTTTTCTAAAGATGAGGAAGCCATATTCTCTGAAATCATGCCTTGGTTATCAACTTCAACTAATTCTCACTCCATGATTTTCCTATCTTTATATTTTCTTAATTCTTAGCATAAATTTGTTAGTTAAATCTAATTCTATATTATTTCAACTGAAATACAAGGAGAGTATGTTGAGAATATAATAATTTTCTGTGATCGTCTTAGCTGTTATATGAGTGTTGCTGTTCTGCATGCTACTAGTAGTACACTGAGTAAAAAACTCATGCCCATTTAAGAAAATGTGAGACAACCCCATGACTTGCAAATTCCAAAATCCTAAAACAAGATGGGGATTGGAGGTGAGCTAATTAGGCTGTCCAAAAGTTCTCTAACGTATTGATAAAGCACTGCTGTTCTTCCCACATTGTCTTGACTTTTACCATTTTGCTGACGTCAGCTGCATCTCAATAGGCTTATCCCTCTGTAACATCTTCACAAAAATTTGTGGTAACAATTCTCCATCAACCAAAACTAGAAATAAAACAAACAACAAGAATTAAGGAACTCCTTAAATATACAAAGTTCATAAATTAAATCATGTAGGTGCCACTGAAAGTTCCAGCCTACCATTTACCAGGGTCATCGATACCTGGGGGTTTTCAAAAGCTAAAACTGAGAAGCATTTCAGTGCTTGCATTCGAACCTGTAACAATAAACAAAAAAATGCATTTATCTTGATTTTGCAAATATGAATTTTAATGTCTCAGATCTAAACTCTTCTGAAGAAACAACTGTTTAAATCTGCTTAAAATACTAAAAGAAGGCCTCAAGGGAATAAAAATAACACCTGAATATCTGGAGTACAGTAAGTTAAACTTAATTATAAAAAGTTAAAATTAATTTTGAAGTAACAGAAAAGAAAAAACAGAAAGAAGTAGCAACTAAAATTTAATTAGATAAATTCCTAAGCAAATTTAAAAGAACAATGTACAAAATACAATGTTGGTAAATCAAAGAGAGCTTCATTAACACTTAATTACCAACTGCCTTTCAAGTGGGACATTTCTTCTTTCCAAACTACAAACCAGAGAACTGAAGAGAAGACAAAAAAAGGGGGGGGGGGAAGTGTACTCTTATAGTTGTGTGTGGGATGGGGTTGTGTCAAAGAGAACAGAAGGAAACAAAGTTACAATAAAAATCTGGAAAGGACTAAACTTAACTTTTATTTTATTTTTTAAAGATTTATTTGAGAAAGAGAGAGGAGGGAGGATCAGAGGGAGAGGGATAGAGAGCCCCAAGCAAACTCTACGCTGAGCGCAGAGCCTGATGTAGGGCTTGATCCCATGACCCCGAAACCACAACCCGAGCCGAAACCAAGAGTCAGATGCTTTGACCAACTGTGCCACCTAGGCACCCCCTAATGTAACTTTAAAGCACTGGGTGTTATTCACAACTAATGAATCACTGAACACTATACCAAAAACTAATGATGTACTATTCGTTGGCTAATTGAATTTAAATTAAAAAACCCAACAATAACAACGACAAAAAAAACCACTTACAAATTGTGCTACTATTCCTCAAAACCAGATTACTGGTCTGGGACCATAACACGGGTCAAACCCTTGACCACATACAATATATTTTACAATTTGCAGGAGCTCCTATGAGAACTGTTATTTTTCATTCTTTCTGTTCGGTTCTCACCAGACAATCTAATCCTCACTTCCAAGCCTGCGTCTACAATATGATGTTCTTATGTGGAATTTGAGATTGGCAGGATAGGTAGCTGAAGTGTGAAGAAGCCCTGTCCCTCATCTCAGCAATGATCTGCAGCACAGCATGTGCACACCTAAAATACGGGACCTAAAATATGCCAATGATACTTGGGACAATGGAGCAAACCTTGGCAAAAGAAAAATGTTACCAAAACCTTTTTCCTTTCACAACCTGTAATCTATTATAGTATGTAAGGAAGCTTGGTGCAGAAAAGAAAACAAAACAAAAAGAGGGAGAACTGAGGGAGTTTATGAAGCTAGAGGATGGAGAAGAGGAAGAACAGTAAATAGCCACCCCAGCAATTGTTTCTTGATGTGCCAGTGCTGACTGGTTTCAGCCTCCGTGAGGCACAGGGTAGAGGAAGCAGCTCTCAGTATATATTTCCTTTCCCTCCCTCTGGCTAAGTTCAAGCTGGCTCCATTCCCCATTCCTATCCTTGTGGGTGCTTCACCAAGATCAAACTTTGGATGTCTGAAGTAGGAAAACAGGTATTGGCAAGCTGCAATACAGACCAGATTAGAATCAGTGCACGCACGAGGACAGAAGACAAAATTGACTACTGCTCTCTCTGCTTTGCGTCAAAGTCATGGCATACCAGCTCTAATGTAACACAATGACAATGCCCCATTATCTGCTATAACTTGCTAGTTGGACAACAATGAAATGACCAAATTTTTAACTTAATGCTTGATAAAATATCATGATGCTGTTTACCCATATATAAAATACAGTGAAGGAAATTTAATTAACAAGTCTGAAAACCTTTGACTTTTTAATCAAAATACAAAACAGAACACATTAAAAAACAAAGCATCAGACAAAAATCTAAGTTTTTCTGAGACTTCACATTTTGAAATACATAACACATTTTTTTTTTTTTTTAAGACTTTATTTATTTGAGAGAGAGAGTGAGCAAGAGCAGGGTGGAGGGCAGAGGGAGAAGCAGACCCCCCACTGAGCAAGGAGCCCAATGCGGGACTCTATCCCGAGACTCCAGGATCATGACCTTAGCCGAAGGCAGTCGCCTAACCGACTGAGCCACCGAGGCACCCTTGTAACACATTTTAAATGTTGATGTATATGTGGGTATATGCTCTAAGTTTGAGTCACTGTGGCTAAGTCAGGTCTCAAATATGAAATCAAGGTATTTCCTGATATAGCAAGCCATTGTCCCTACATACTTCAAGGCATCACCTCATGTGCAGCTTTGGCACTGACATCAGAGCAGAAGAGACTGTAAATCAATAATAAATCAAGCCACAACCATATTCTGAAAAAAAAAAAAAATGAAAAGAGAAGGGTAGCTTTTAAAAATTTTTAAAAAGGATTCTATAGGTAAAACAATGCCCCATAACATTTTATTGATAAAATGTTATTCTTGATCCCAATATCTATCAAAGCAATAAAATATGTGGGCCTCCATCTAGTTCAAGACTCTAGAAACCAAAACTAAAGTACAAAAATCTGGCCACAATTTTTAACATCTTACTTTGTAAGATACTGAGGTTAGTAGGTGAGCAATATTCTGAACTGCACCATGGTTAAATAAAATTGTTTGATGATCTGGACCCTGTAAGAAAAGAGAATATAACATTAAAAAGAGTAATGATTCATTCCAACAAAACACTTACTTAAATGTAGAAAAGTTCATTTACTACAAATTGTCAGCTGCCCTTCTCTTGCACAAATCCTTCCTAATAAAGCAGGGTAGACAAAGGGCTGCCATTTCTTATGTCATCCCAGTTCTGTAGAACTACTGCTTCCTTACCTACCCCCAAATAATGAAGGGGGCACAGAAGCTATCCTGGCACAGGCCCTTTGCAGTTCTTAAATAAGACACCATCACAGCAACAGAACCACTGTGAATTCTGCATTTCATGTGCACAACCTTACACTATGCCACTGGAGAGAGTAGTAGTCATTCTTGCAACTTTAGACTGATGAACTAGTCAGAGGAACTCTAAAACTAATTAAATGCAAGAAGAACTGGACCAGAGCTTAACCTACCTCAATACATCAGGGAAGTTTCAATTATGGGTGGTGGAAAACACAACACTCCATACAGAGAAGTGAATGTGTTTTGGTTTCTGTTTCTAGCTCGTTTCTCTTCTTAAATTACCATTTCTTAGAGTAGGAAGGTAAAGAAATGAGAAAATTCACGATTTTATTTTTCACCAACTGTCTTCTACTAAGCAATTTATTGAAATCTTCAAAGTGACAAAAGCTAAAGGTTAATGCAAGTCTTCGAAATTGCCAGTTTGTATGCATTGATTTTTTAAAAATATTTTTCAATTTTTAAGTAATCTCTATAACCCATTATGGGGCTTGAACTTACAACTCCAAGATCAAGAGTCGAATGTTCTACCAACTGAGCCAGCCAGGTGCCCCTCTTATGCAATGATTTTATGTACTACCCGCCCACATAATGAAGTCAAAGCAAGGATAAGGATGCTACTTCATGCTTATCATTATTCAGAAGAGAAAAACACAGCACTGAAAGTTGGCTACCTATCTGGGTTCACCAGAGAAAACCAGTTGCTAGTCTAGAAAAAAAACCCTCTCCAATCAATTTTTCCAACCCACTATTCAGCCAAGTAACAATGATCCTGAAGATGCTCATTCTTTCCTGGACCAAAATATCCATCATCTGAAGTGGGGAGATCAGTATTCATAGTTCTGAATCAGAAAACAGCTATATTCTATTTTATAGGTAGTAATTCCCTGAACATTTTATATAGCATTAAAAGGCTCCTTTAAAAAACAAAAACACTTCAGCAATTTCCTAACTTCTAATTTCTGATTTTTTAAAAAAGATTTTATTTATTTAATTGATAGAGAGAGACAGCGTGAGAGGGAACACAAGCAGGGGGAGTGGGAGAGGGAGAAGCAGGCTTCTGGCTGCACAGGGAGCCCGATGTGGCGCTCGATCCCAGGACCCTGGGATCATGACCTGAGCTGAAGGCAGACGCTTAATGACTGAGACACCCAGGCGCCCCTAATTTCTGATTTTTGATGCAAAATATTCCACACTTTACTCAGGCAAACCCCCATTACATATATTAGGCAGTTTCTAATGTCTCACTATTAAAAACAATGTTCTGTTGAACATTAGTAAAGCCAGCTCCATCTCAGTGCAAACTCTTAGAGTATGAGGATAAATTTCTTGCATACACTGCTTGATATATTTATCCCTACATATCCACCCAGAATAATGCAGGCTTGCTTTCAGAACAACTAAAGATACTGACATTCTCAGGGCACAGGCTGGAAGTATGCTCTTTATCTTCCTACCTCATCTTCATCCATGCATCTGGAATTCTAATCATAGGTACTAATTATTGGGTACTTGCTATGTGCTGGGCACTGCTCTAAATGCTTTACTTGAATCGTCTCATTTGAAACATGAGTCTCCAGCTTATTCAATATAAAGATAGTTGTGGAGACTATAATGGGGAGCCCAGGAAAAGAAGGGTCTCCTAAGAATATGACCTATTTTTTTTCTTACGTAGTATCAAGTAGGTAATTAGAATAAATTGTGAAGATAAGCCTGAATTACACTAGGCTGACATACTAAGGTGTTTTTTTTTTTGCCTTCCATATAAATTTTAACATCCTAATTTAAACATTGGCAGTGTTTACGAGAATAGCTAAGTAGACAGGGTACTGCCTCTACCCTTGCACCTCACGGCTCTTCTGTCTCTGTATTTCTCTCTGTTCCTCTGCTTTGAAGTGACCTAATACTAATAGATTGTTTTATATTCTTCAAGCCTTACATACATATACAAATACCTAAGTATATCCTTTCCCCTATTTTAACACAAATGGTAGAATACTACATATATGTGCTATATATACTATACATATACTATACATATTGCTTCAAACCTTTTATTCCTTTATACTATTTCCCAGAAATCATTCATATGCGTACATAAAGAGCTTTCTTATTTCTTTTTTGACCTTATTCCGCTGTATGGATAACCCATACTTTAGTACCCTATGGTTAGACATTTAGATTGTTTATAATCTTTTACTATTACAAACATCACTTCAATAAATATCCATGTGCATGCATCTTTAAGAGCTAGATCACTTATAGAATATCTGTACTGATGAACTTATATTATGAAAAAGATCAAGCACAATGCAATTCATTTAACATAACTGTTCCCTGCCTCTTACAAGATATTGTAGTTTTTAATCTCTCAATTTCTTTGCCCCAGAGATTACAGGAAATAATTATTACAAAAGAAGCTCTTCCTCATCCTCTCTGTGGTTGTACATAGGATTGTGTAAAAACAATTGCAAGGAATGGAATTGTTGGCTGAACCAACTAGAGAAGGAGCTATCATTTGATTCTTATCAAGTCTCCCTTAGGTCTCTTCAAATAAACCCACATGGACCTGGGCTAGAGAGGCAACATCCATAGGGGGGGAAGCAAATAAGCCCTCAAGATTTTAAACTCCAGAAGACAGGTCTCAGAAGTTTGATTAACCTGTTTAAGAAGTGGCAACAATTTAATATTACTAGTCTTTTTTTTTTTTTTCTCCTTAATAAATCAGGGGGAGAATTTCAAAGATATAATTAGGATTATATTAGTACTTAAGTTTTAGGGGAGTCAAAAGGTATATGCCTATTTTTGACTGAGCAGGGTCTGGCACCTTGACCCTCGCCTTGTCCAAGGGTCAGATGTATATGCAAAGTTGTGAATGAGTCTGAAAATTCTATTATAAATCTTATTTTAAGCCTATATGCAAATTGAACAGCATGAAAATAAAAGGTTTTTATGGTTAATAACTATACAGAGATCATCAGATTAATTGTTTTCAAAGATTCATGCTGGTAAATTAGTAGAAAAATTAATATTAGGCTATTGTCACTGGTTTTATAAATGCTATAATATTTCCTAACGTTTAGTTATATCTCAGAACACTTAAAATTGGTCATTTAATTACAGTGGCAAATGCTAATTACCAGGCTAAAAGAAATCTGAGTTAAGGTGATTTTCTCTGATAACATCTTCAGCTCTGTTAGTGGCATGAAGATGCCTATAAATTCTTGCTCAGCATAAGATTCTCTCCATTAGTTCTTTTGAACTAATGATTTAATGGTTTTCTTTTATCCATGATTTCAGCTAAAAAGTACTGAGAAGTTTTAGATGAGCAAGCCTAAAGGGATTTAGAAGTTTCTGATGAGTAATTCTAAAAGCTATTTGGGTAACTTCTGGAATGGGATTATTCAAACTTCTCATAATGTAACATAATAATTTGACATGTAGTAATTATACCTTCAGGTCCAATTTTCAGTGTCCCTTTGGGATTACTGTGGTTGTACTTATTAGATGTTGTGCTCTGAAGCACTTAGGTATAGATGCAGAAAGATTTTTAATGAGGCACAGGAGTTCTGGAGTATCCTCCTTTATCTACCTGCCAGGGCTGGGTTACAAGACTTCACTGTTGGAAAATTCTACACCCTATTAAGTTCAGCTCATTTTTAGCAAATGAATTGCAACAAAATTGTCAGTTTCTCAAAGCCTTTCTTTGCCCACTTCAAAAGATTAAGGGAGTGTTTGACATCCCTGGACCTACGAGTTGACTTACACACGGTCAAGCCAATCTGGGAAGAGAAACTTCAAAGATTTTTGACAAAATCCTTAAACTTCTAAACATCTTAATGGACTGAATAGGCTGTGAAAGCCTGCTAGGATTTGGGAGGTAAGAATTAAACAATTAAATTATAATAATACTTTTTCTGGAACCAAGTGATTTAATTTTCATTTATTTGGGCAACTGTTCTAAAATAGCATACATGTGTGATCTTCCTGGTTTCATATGTAGGTGTTCACTTCTCTTTCCTTTATTTTCTATAGTTCCCCAAACTCTTCAGTTTATCTTTGTATTATAAATATAGGTAGATGAGTAATGCTGTCCTGAAAAATTTATAGAATCATTAGAAGATAAACATTTGGTTAGAAATTGGCAAATGTGCAGAAATTTTGAAAGATCTCAAATACATAATCACCCATGGCTATCAAAAGACTACACTCAGTATGTAAACTATGAAACAAAGGACGTAGCACTTTGCAGCACTCTTCAGTTTAGGTTGAGGCCCTTTTAGGAACAGAAATTTCTCTCAACAAAGAGCAGAGAAGAATCTCTCATTTTTCCTTATAGGAGATCACTTAAAACAATTTCCAACAATGAGGGTGTGGGGAAATAGTTTTGATCACACACTGCTGGTAGGAGTATAAAAGGGCACAACCTCTATACAAGACAGTAGGTGGTAAGATTACAAATGCACACATTCTTTGACTCAGCAATGTCATTTCTTATAAAATGTCTTACACAAGGTATTTTTGCAGCATTGTTTTGTAATAATGTGAGACTGGAAACAAGGCAAATGTCCAACAGTAGAGAACTGGTTAAACAAATTATTGTATATCTATATAGTAAAATACTATACGGCTGTTGAAAAAAAAAAAAGAGGGAACTCCTTATGTACTAATATGGAATAGCTTTCAAGATATGTTAAATGAAAAATGCAAGGTACAGGACTTAATGTATGGAATGCTACCATTTGTGTCCAAAAAGGAGAAGGGGATAAGGTCTGCTTATATATAAAAACAGGGGAGGGGGGAGAATATACATAGGTCTGCATAATTATATATGTACAGGTTTTCTCTGGGAGGACACACAAAGAAGGCACATCTCCTGGGGGCACAGAAGATTTTACATTACGGAGAACATTTATTCTGGTTCTTACTTTACAGCAGTGTGAGAAGATCTGACAGATGTACTCCTGGGTGTAGCGGGACCTGCTAAGTAGTGCCATGAGGTGTGGTATCACTGTGGCATCCTGGAGTCGAAGGAAAAGAGAGCACAGCAACAAGGAACTTAGGCACTGTGAATACATCTAACAAACTATTTCCATGAGGAGGTACATACGCAAGCTTCTTAACTTAATCACAGTAAATCAAGTCTCTTTAAAGAACACAGCAAAACAAAAACAAGAGAGTCACCAAAATTGTTTAGGTAAAGGACGAGGGGCTTCAATATTCATCCTCAACAACAAAATACCAGAATGAGAAATTCTCAATCTCTCTCTCATAAACAGCCTATATCCCCACAATAAGACAAAATCATTTCAAAAGACTTGACAGAAATCTGTTGTGAAACCAAATGTGACCTGGTAAGATATATAATAACAAATAGCCTATAAGGAGGAATTACTGTATAAAAATAAAACTTGACAGTTTTGATATCTGAGATGTTGTGGTAAGTATCAGTTATTCGTAAGAATCATAAGACTGTAGTTAGCTAATTTCAATTTTCACAAGATAATTTGCAAAATATCAACTCCTCACTTAGAGCACGTTCTCTGCCTATTGCTGAAACTTAGCAATATACAAGTTGGTGCAGTAGGAGAGAGGAGAATCTGCCCAATTTGCTGCAGGGCTCTCCAAGAATCCCCTTCTTCTTAGGGTACAAAGGGAATTAAAAGTTGATCTGAACCACAGATGGAAAAGGAGACTTAGCTCAAGCCTCCTAGTCAATGCTGTCATAGTCCTAGAGTTATACTTCTCAAATATGAATGTGCATGCAAATTCCCAGGGGATAGTCATTATGTATAGATTCTGATTTCTATAGGTTTGGAGTAAGATCTAAGCTCCCAGATAAGGCTGATGCTGCTGGTCCATAGACCACACTTTGACAAAAGACAAAAGAGGGCAAGGAAGGAAACTTAAGAGTACCACTGTTGGGATGAACAAGATTTGGGGTTTCGCTTACAAAGAAAAGAATGCCCAAAATCTTTAAGAGCTAAGTGAGAAAACAGAAGGCAGTTGATTCCCTCTAAGTAGAATCTTTCCCTTTGCTTATTAGTATAACCCTTTGTGTTATCACAAGCAGTTTAAAAACAAAATGAAAAATTTAGAAAACCCCAAAGAAAGTCAGGTACTAAATGTATAGAAAGAAAAGAGAGATGAGAGTGTCAAGTACATGTCTATTTCATAGAGTGGGGAGGGGAAACTGATTCCACTGGCAGAAGCCAGGGAAGCAGGTAGCAGCTAAGAAAGAACAGGCAATTGAAGGATGTTATGAAAGCTTCTATTAACCTCCTGCAATTACTTCCACCTCCTTTCTTTCCTCCATTGCTCTCTCACCTCTCAGTTTTCCTGTAATAACAGCTTCATCCCATTTCTTCACACCTGCCCCTTTCTGCCAATTGTCTTATAGATCTACAATTTATAGTTGATTAAACGAAGCAAAGAACAGTTACATAATTTGCCCAAAGTCACCCAACTGATAAATAGGATTTCAAACTATCCTATCTTCTTGTAAGTGGACTGCCCTGTTTTCAGTTTAGTGCCTAAGTTGCTGTGCCAGCTGGCTCTATACAGTCCAACTCACAGGCGGCAGTTAATTACACTAAAACACTACTCTCTGTCATCATCCCATCCAACATTCTTCACAGAGTCACCATTGTCTCTGAGGCATAAAACAGACATTGTCACTGTGAAAGTCACTTAATGTCCCTGGGTCTTAAATTTTCTTATGTAAAAAAGTTAAGTTGGTGTAGACTAGTTTTCAAAATTATGTACCGTGAACCATTAGTGGGCCATAAAATCATTTTGGAAAGCAAGGAGAAAGGAGTTAAAACTGTTGGCCAGGAGCAATTTCTCACTTACTGGGCTAGGGGTTGGAGAGTAACTTCTAGGTTAAAGACAGGTGATTGGTTTAATCTCTTTGTAAACATCACAATAGGACTTTCAGAGAAACAGACTGATACTTACTAGGAGGAGAGTCCTTCTCTGTATAAAGCTTTGAGGAGGATGTCCCCAATTTAGGACTGCTTACAGTAAACCAGTGGTCCTCATAGAGCGGTCCATGGACCAGTAGCCTCTGAGTTACCTGGAAACTTGTTAGAAAAGCAAATTCTCAGGCCCTACCCCAGACTCACTGACTCAAAAAGTCTGGCAGGAGGCTCCAGCAATCTGTGCTTAATAAACCGTCCAGCTAATCGTGGTCCATGCTCAATTCTGAGAACTGTTGTAGTGAACAATACCAATTTATATGGCATCGCTCCCTGAAGAATACTGCACAAATCCCTGAGGTATAAAATTGAGATGTTTCATAATTTAGAGCCTCCCTGCTGTGTAAAGTGACCCATGAACCTCACTTACAGACTTAATGTACCATTATGGGCCAGAGGGGCATGTATCTGATGTGGGGAGGATGGACTGTGGAGACTCATGATATGCCCCCACCCCCGCTTCCACTGCCTATGCCTCCTGATTGCTTATGCTCTTGAAATATTTGTAAAATGTGATTCTAGATAAGATCTCTGACTTATATATGTCCTATCTGACACTGTGATTCTTTGTGTTGGCTCACAACCAGCCATTTTTCTAAAAATGAGAAAGGAAGGATAGACTAGTAACCAGAGGGTATCACATTTGTGGAACTGTTTTTGAAGACTGTCTCAGGAATATTCTTACACACACACACACACACACACACACACACACACACACACACACACACTGTGTGGCAATGGAAAATGTATTTCTTATCATGGACTGCAGATGAGAGAGTTTGAAAAACACTGGCCTGGATAATGTTCATTAAGATAGTCCCATGTAATCAATAGATTAAAAGGCCCGCTAGTAATCCCTAAGGTTTTTTAAAACTACTGAATGAGTCCAAAGATCTCTGGATTCTCTCACACATATTCTCGGATTCTAGCCTGGCAAGTAAGCCTCCTACAAGCCATTTCTGGTTCACTTTTTCTGTTGAAACAAACACTGATGCCCTTCCCACATTAGCCTATTCTGCCCACTGTCCTGCATCCTTTCTCTTACACAGATCTTTCTTAGAATGGCCTCTTTCCTCTCCACTTCTCTAAATGTTATCCATTATTTAAGATCCAGGTCAAATTCTCTGTAAAGCCTACTCTGCTGGATTTAACCTAAAGTGAGTACATTAAATATACTGCCTTAATTTGATATTAAGAGATCAAAATGGGTCCTTTTAAAAATTTTTTTTGAAGATTTTATTTATTTATTTGACAGAGAGAGACAGAGTGAGAGAGGGAACACAAGCAGGGGGAGAGAGAGAGGGAGAAGCAGGCTTCCCGCTGAGCAGGGAGCCCGATGCGGGGCTCGATCCCAGGACCCTGGGATCATAACCTGAGCCGAAGGCAGACGTTTAACAACTGAGCCACCCAGGCGCCCCATGGGTCTTTTTTTTTTAAACAGCTTATAAATTCCTCAAGGTCTGATACTATCTTTCACTTCTTTATAATACCTAGAACACTTGATATTTGCAAATTAGCATGCTAGAACTGAAATACCTCTTGAGACTTCTCTGTAACACAGTTATGATGAGTTTTGAGATGCTGAGTAAAGTAGAGGTATGCCGTTAGTGAAATGTAACCGATGATTCAAAAACTTCTAAAACTCACTGTATACAGTAGCTCCTCTGGAGTGACGGGACTGGTGAAGATGGTGCGCAGGCATCGGAGACAAGCTTCAATGAACTTCAGGTCTGGAGATAGTAGTCCTATTAATAGAAAATGGACCTGAGACTCATCCTTTCAGTCCGTATTTTAAACACTACAAACTGATTCTAATTTTTACTTGTACAAAAATGACTTCCTTACATACCTTGCAGTAAGGCAGGGATAATATGGCAATCTAGAAGAGACTTGACATTGTTTTCAGTACCCATAGCAAGACTTCCCAATACCACTGCACATTCAGTTTTCAGCTCTATACTTGAGGTTTCTTGCTGAAGCAAGTACAACAATCTAAAAAGAAGGAATTTGATAAACAGAGGAGACAAAACAATTAAACAAAAGTAAATTAGCTAAAAGTAATGTGACAGAAAAATGCTACCAATATATCCCACTAAAAATATGGTTGGTGAGCTAATAGAAAGTTAGGAAATGATAATTTGTTTATATCAGCTACTAATTTAAAAAAGGAGTATTTGGGTAAAAAAAATCAAAAGAGACTTTCTTAATTTTGAGCAAAAGGACTATTATGTATAATCTTAGAGTTTATCAGAACTATTATTCTGGAAGTTGTCCACAAGTAACAAAACAGCACCACAGTCCATGTTATCTGCCACTCCAGGATATCAAGACTCAGAACATTCAATGCCAAGTACTGTCGGATCTTAAATTTAGACTAGAAAGGGACCTGCACTATCCAGAGGTACGGTTCAGAGATCACAGACGTTTAGCCTAGAGGGAACATTCAGAATCCTTGTGCAGCTCTTCAAGCAAGGGAAACTCATCTTTCTCCAATTTTCCCATTTGGGGAATCAGGAGATCCTCCCATTTCCACTCCAGCCCTGCCTACTGAGCAACTACTCCCCAAACTCTAATCATCCACCACTTATGACCACCTCCTTTATGTTTTAAGGTAGAACACTCATGCTCCTTAAAGTACATTTATATACACTGAACACTAATCCCCTAAGAAAGGCTACTGAGAGCTTTATGGTTACCAAAGTATATATTTAAGATCAGTTACGATAAAAACAATAAAACCATCAATCCTGTATCAAAAGACAGAAATGAAGAAAAAGAAAAACCAAAACATTAAAAAACTTATAGCAACTGCACATAAAACTTAGTTCTGAGTAGCAAAGAGAAAGTTATACAACTATCATCGTCTACCAGAAAGAAATTCAGTTCATCAGAAAAAAGACCAAACTTTCTAAGTTAAAAAACAGCAAATTCTAAAAATTAGAAATTAAAAAAAGAAAAGCAGGATTAAAAATCTAGCAGGATTTTTTTTTTTTAATTAAAAAAGGTTTTGAGATTCCTAAGAAATTATTATTCAATCATACAAAACTGCCAAGGCGGGACGTCTGGGTGGCTCAGTCGGTTAAGCGTCTGCCTTCGGCTCAGGTCATGATCCCAATGTCCTGGGATCGAGTCCAGCATCGGGCTCCTTGCTTAGCGGGTAGCCTGCTTCTCCCTCTGCCTGCCACTCCCCCTGCTTGTGCACGCACGTGCGCTCTCTCTCTCTCTCTGATAAATAAAATCTTAAAAAAAAACCAAAAAACAAAAAAACCGGCCAAGGCTCTGAGGAGATAAAGAATCAGGCTGGTGTATATCATCTATCTACCCAACACATCCTTTTATTGCAGGGTTAATGATCTTCCCCTGAATTTCCAAAAAGCATTAATACATTTGCTTTATATTCCATTCTCCGGTACTTAAAAATTTCTAAAGAGATGCTTCATATATCTCAAAGCATTTATTTTAAAAATTAAGAGGCTTTCAAAAATAGGACAGATAATACAGAAAAAAGATGGGTCTTATGGATGAGAATGAGAAATATATTAGGAACAGTATGAATATCAGAAAAGGGATTGATAGCAAACATACCTTGGAACAGCTCCTAAAACAATGAGATTGGCTTTCTGCTTGTTGTTTCCAATTACAGCATTTTTCATGTCTCTGAATTCAGGGGAAGAGAAAAGGGTAAGGTACGTTGAGACATCACAGAAAAATCAGTAATCAATTCATTCCGCTGTATCTTTATTATGCAACATCTTGTACTGGCAAATATAGAAGTTAGTGACAAAGTCAAATCCACCTGAGTACCAAAGAGAAGGAACAGAGATAGGTGCTGAATGAGCCTGGGAGCTGTAAAACAGGACAGTGTGGGAGTGGGGAAAGTGGGAGATACCCTGAGTACTTGTAGAAGACTTCCAATAAAAAGCATGTTGAGTTCTTCAGAAAAGGCCCACACAATGTATCTGACCTTGTTTCAGGGATCATGACTTTGTTCCTTTCTTTCCTCTTTTTCTGACTTCTTTGAACTGAATATTTCTTATAATTCCATATTATCTCCTTTACTGCCTTATTAGCTGTGCCTCTTTGAATTTTGTTTTATTGTTTTTTTAGTGGTTGTTTTACAATTTACAATATGTATCTTTTAACTTATCACAGTGAGTCTTCAAGGGATAGTATCTCATTTCATTTGTATTTTAAGAGTCTTGCAAACATATACTTCCATTTCTCCATCAATTCTTTGTGCTATTACTGTCATATATATTTTATTTTTTAATTGGTTAGAAATAACAATATAGTTACTATTTTTTACTTAAGCAGCCAATTACCTTTTAAAGAGATTAAAAAATAAGAAAAAAATATTTTCTATTTCTCACATGTTCACCGGTATTTTTTATTCTAGCTATACTCAGATCAGGAGTAAAACGCTATTCCACAAGAAGAGTATCTCTATGAATGACCAATTGGTTCACAAACACTGATTGGTCCCAAAGGACAGATAGAGAAAAAATAAATGGCTCAAAATAAACCTAATACTACTAATAAAATGATTAATAGGAAATACTTACCCTAATTGGTCAGTAGTGCTATCTTAATGTAAAACACTAGAACACTATGTGATTCTATATAGCAGTGGTTCTCAAAGTGGGGAAGAAAGCATTAAAGCCCCATAGGGGCATTTCAGAAGTTTATGAGGGTATCTGGAAATTCTGGCCACAGTTTTACAATTAGAAAGCGTTTTTGTACAGTTTTAAAGAAAACTGTATTTTTCAGTATTGCATCTGGCCCTGTAAATAAAAAAAGGAAATTGCACTTTTTATTAGAAATCATTTCATTTTGGAAAATCAGACCACCCAGCACAGGGGCCACTCCCAGTACTGGAGTTATCAATACCAAACACTTACATATGGAAACATTATAAATTATCTTTAAAAAGATAATTTTTAAATTTTTAAAAAATTTTTAAAAAGATAATTTTTCTCCCTTATAAGCAGGGAAGGTGTTATATTATTTTTGGAGTTATGTATGTGAGGAGTTATATTATTATAGATTTAATTTCAAGGTAGTACAGTGGTCATTAAGAAATATTTATGGGGGGGGGAGTCAGGTTTGACTGTGTTAAGACCATCGCTACAGAGCCTCAAAGTTCTGAGTTCACACATTTCTTTCATATCCCAAAATAAGTTCCCCTACATTCTCACACGCATCTCTTCTGACTCTTTTAGGTGGCAGCAGTCTAACGTATATAGGAAATTTTTTGCCAACTTTGAAACTTAGAATTCTAAAAAATTCTATTATTGGCAAACCATGATCTTGTAGAAAAACAAAGTAGAAAACAGGAGAAAGAGTTACTTTAAAAAATCAAAACTAAATGTTATAGTCAGCATGTGTTTCCAATACCAACCAAATTCACTGGCGTTAAAAACCCTGGTAATAATTATAATGCCCTATCTCCTTAATTACCTTCTTCAATTATGGCAGAAGAATACTGCTATGATGCAGTGATCTGATGAAAGCTGATTCTCGCCACAAGTTTTTGAATGGCATTTTCACAAGTTTTGAGCCAAATACTATTGGCCTAGTCTTCCAGTAGCTCAGCGGAGCTGAGGGTAGGTCTATTTTTTTCAGGGCCTGATCTAGTTCTCTCTGTAAACTATCACTCAGATCTTCCATATGGTTCACAGGGGATAAGTAGGAGTATTTTTTCATTTATGGGGACTTAGCTGAATGAAGCTTACTAGGGTTTTGACCAAGTTCTGATAGACAACTATAAAATTATGTGATATCAAAGCCTCATTTAGCAAAGCACAGTAGGTGAAACTATACATCTAGGCTTCTGCCTCCTTATACAAATTTACTTCCCAATCATCAGCTTATAGACCCTAACTTAGCAGTTTGCCATTTATTTTCATCTTCTTTCCTTCTCTTAATGTGTTTTGTCTATACTAATGTAGCACATCCATTTGTCCAGCAGCTATCTATTGAAAGTCTATTTTGTGCCAGGTGCCATTCTGGATGCTCTCTCTATTCTGGAACTCCCAACAGGAACATTTCCCGAGATTTCTCTCCATTCTTCCTAAACTAAGCAAAAATGAGGTGTCCCCACATTACCTTATAAACACGTTCCAAATATCTGAAGCCATGCAAAAGTAAATGTTTTTATAGACAAAAACAAACAAAAACCCCTCCAAAACCAATTTTCCAGTTCTCTTAATAGTTTGCAAAGAAGACATGAAGGAGGCAATTGGTAGTTATAGAGTAAATGCAGACTGAAGAGAATTAATAAAATGGACCAATGTCTAAAGAAATTAATTCTTGCTGTGGTTCTAATAAATAAAATATATTAATGCTACATAAGAAAGAAGAGACATTAACACCCCCAGCAAATAAATTCTATTCAGTTGTTACTATAAAGGGATACTAGATCATTTCTATGAAACAGTTACAGCCAAAAGAGATAATAATCATTACATACACCCATCTTTAGCAGATCTAAATATGGTATAGGATTCAATTTCAGAGCCAGCCAGAGTGGAGCTATTCTCTCCCTCTCTCTCTCATTTCCTTATCCCCTCCCCCTCATACTTTTCCCTGGCTACCTTTACTCATCTTTCAGGTCTGACCTTAGATAATAATTTCACTTCCTCCAGGAAGCTTGCCCTGACAACTTCCAGGTCTGGGTTAGGTGTCCCAGCTAGCTGCCCTCTATCATAGCACACTCATTACTTTGTTAGGATAGAAGTCTGTTTCCTCTTGACAGGCAAGAAAGCCAGTCTGACCTGAAAATATCAGAGAACTTACTACTGATGGATCACAACATGCACCATATAGAAATCCATACTTCTGTAAAATACAGACTCATAACTATCATCCAAGATGGGGGCACAACAAAATTATGCAAAACTTATATATTGCTTTGAAGTTTACAAAGCATTCCATATCCACTACTTTATGTAATCTTCATCATAACCTTGAGTAATATTAACCCCATTTTACCGATGAGGAAGCTAAGACTCAGGTTCGGGGCTTTTCTCATAGCTCCACATTAAATGACAGAGCCAGTTTCAACCCATGTCTTTTATGCCAAGTGTTTTTTCCATTACCTCCAGCATATCAGGCATTCAGAACAAACTGATTGAAAAGAAGTGAGCTGACATATTTCCTTTTTCCTCCCATGTTTCAATTTTACATTTTTATGCAAATGAAAAAGCATTTCTAACTTTCAATTAAAAACATCCTTTTCCCAGTAGATCAAAGGAATATATCTCATATCTACCAACTTTTAATGTTAGAGGGAAAAAATGCCTTACTTATATACTCCTGAAATTCAACAATTAAGTTTTGAGCTCAGCACTGTGTTAGGCTCTATGAAGGATACAAAAGCATCACATAATGGGATGCTTGAAGAGTTTACAATCTCCTTGAGGAGATAAAAATAACACTAGCAATGTAAGGCAGTGCTATATTATAAATCGAGTGCTTATATGGCTGAGATAAGTAGATGATCAGACAAGCTTAACAGGTTTTGAAGCAATGGTAGAACTAAATGAACCTTAGAAAACGGCCAGGATTTGGACAGTGAATGGGAAGGGCAAATGGAAAAGCCATTCATAGAAGACAATACTGGAAATGAATACATCATATTTCTGAGGCAGGACCAGGAGCCTGGATTGAAAAGAAGTGTCCCTTTAAGGTGGGAACATTAAGCAGAGCATTAAAAAAGTGATAGGAAGAAGAGACAAACTAAAGGGGGATGGATAAAGGAGCAGTCATGTTTCCAACAGAAAAAGGATATGAAGAAAGCAGTGACTAAGGAAGACAAAATGAATATGGGATGGACGGGAATGCAGAGAATACTAGAGTCAAGAGAGGCAAATAAATAGCTGATGCCTTTCCTCTGTGGTCCCAAGACTGCCCTGGGCTTATGACTATCATAGCATTCACTAACCAAACTATAATGGACTATCTATTTAGCTATGTGATTCCTTCATTAGACTTTTGGATCCTCCAGAGCAGTGACTACATTATTCATTCTTACATACTCTTACCCCATCACAATGCTTATTATTAGCACGCTGTAGGCACTCAATAAATGTTTGCTGAAGGAATTATGCAATCCATCCAGGTATCTAGTTATGTGAGACTGACTAGGATGGCAGCCACAGAAATCACTAAGACAGAAGACATTCTGAGGAAGCAGTTAACAAGATGATTTGATGGTGATAGGATATGTGATATGTGACATGTCTTGAGTGACTACTTCAAGTCTGAGTTCCTAGATGCAGAAGACCAGGAAGCTTAGAAAATAAATCCCTTAACAAGACAAGGATCTATCTTGATTTTGGACACATGAATAATCTTTCAGGTAAGATAAAAACACCCAGGTGGAAAAGCTAAAAAGTAAGCCTTGGGGATATCCCACTCTAGGGATGGGAGAAGAAGCCAATATTAAGATGTTACAAAAATGAATTTGCCACAGAACATTCTCAGTTAAAATCTAGCTAAAAACTTTTATTTGTCCACTAATAAATGGACTCAAGAGGCATCTACTTTCACATGGAGGCTAACCTTTCTACTTCCTTTCTTTACTCTGAAAGAGATTAATTTTCAGTGGGTAGAGAAAAAGGCTCAACTATTAAACCAATATGTACAGTGCCTACCAGAACTTATATCTAAATGAGAATATCAGGATGGTGATCAAAACCAAGAGAGAAAGTTGAGGCACCGGGGTGGCTCAGTTGGTTAAGCATTCGACTCTTGGCTCAGGTCATGATCTCAGGGTTCTGAGATTGAGCCCCGTGTCAGGCTCCACACTGGGCATGAAGCCTGCTTAAGATTCTCTCTCTCTGCCCCCTCCACCCACCTCTCTCCCTCTTTTAAAAAAAAAAAAAAATTAAAACCAAGACAGAAAGTAAACACTGCACTTTACAATTAAAACAACAGGAAAATTTTTTAAAGAACTGGGATCTAGACCTGCTGGAGAAATAGTTTCAATCAGTCAAAACAGCATAAATTTTAAATGAAAACCTAGTATCTAGAATGAGAAAATTATCTTTAAGATCACAGAAGGCTGGAGCCACAAGCTAAAGATCATTTTGAACCAGTATTACTTTTCACTTACCTGAAGAAGCTCCTATTTGGAATACTGTACATTCAATCCTTGGTCTAATTGATGTGAAGTAGCCAAAAAATACACTGGATACTGAAAACTACAATCTGAGTATAAAGTCTGACCTACTGAAAACTCACTGGTCCTAAGACATCCGTAAAATAAGGAGAAATATACATTTGTGGGTAGCTTGAATAAGGCAACATGATAAACAACTTACAAAATTATCTGGACTTGGAAAATTACAAACATACTCACTGCTCTGTCCCTGTAATTATAATTAATTATGATGTCTTTTTGGAGAATGTAACATCCAAACATCCAAGTATAATAAGCTTTCTGCTATCCAGCATGGTTGGGAAGTGAGATATGTTCATATTCTAATTAAGGTACCATTGCCACAAGTGAACTGCCAACTGTAAAAGAATTAGATAATGGTGATCTATTATCTAAACCAAAGCTATTTGTAAGATAAGTCTTTGATCCAAGAGGCACTTGAGAAATTTATAGTGAACTTCCCATTTCAAGTCAACTGAGGCATGTATTGTGCACCTACTATATGTATAAGTTGAACAGAACTGAGAATTGATGGTAATTTAATCCTTTCTTATAAACAAGTTACCCTGTTGTGTAGATTTTTGGAATGTACATGGTGTTAGATACAGTTCCAGTTTGTATAAATACTAGCTCAGAAATTAGAAATATGTTTAATTCTTTGTTTTATCAATGTGTGATTATAAATCACCTTACATTCTCCAAAAATGAAGAGTACAATGTAGGAACTGCATTAAAATAAATGCAGTTTTAATAATATTTTTAATACATATAATTCCAAAGAACATCAAAAATGTTACATAATATGGCAGCATACAGTTAAATGTTCTACAAATATGACAAGATAGATAAATATATACACACACATATGCATACAAATATACAGCTATTCTTGATATTCAAAGTTAATACCACATACAAACAGCTTATCTATCTGTGTGTAAAACTATGTCAATCTGATCTAATAATTTTTGGAAAAACTTGCCACCCTTTTAAACAGACTGAATTGTCTCAGAATACAGGTTTAAACAAGTAAGACTCAGAGTCACTCCATTTCATTTGGTATATGGTCATCTTTATTTATGTTTATCTGTAACATTTTTAAAGTAATTGATAGGATTATTTCTTTTGAATTATTCTGAAAATTATCCTTTAAAATTTCTCAAAATCCAAAGCCTTCATTTTATGAAAGCTCATATCTTTAGTTCATGCAAGAAAAATGGAACCTGTCTATGTTCTACTAAAACCAGAGGTACATAATTTCCTGGAACCAGAAAAATCAAGTAATCATTACCAAAATAAACTTATATCATCAGTACATTAAAATACTTCAGAAAATAATTTTTAGAAGTGGATACTTGGTGAAAACCACCCAACAATTCTACAGTACCCTCAACTGCCTGCCTGAGATTGCCAAGAGATCCAGTCTAGTTTCCTAGTTCTATTCAACTTGGAAACTACAAAGCCAGCCACACTGACTTTTATCATCTTTTGCTCTTCAACACAGGGCCATGTAGTGATATCTGCTGATCTTTTCTGGAGAGCCACTAATGTGAAAACCAGATCAGGTGTTCTAATTTATTAGATATTTTTTAAAAAATCACAGTATTAAGCAGCTTTGACTTTATCTACATAAACAGTTGAATAGTTATTCTTCAACTAGGAGATTTAACATGGTTGAGCTAATACACTAGTAACTTCACCAAAAAAATATCCTGTAACTGTTTAAGGTAATATACAGATCTGGTGGCTAGAGGAAGCTCAGAATTTGTAATGCAGTGTAGTTTCTTTGATATAGCTACTCTGTTTCAGTTCCAAAGGCTATAATTCATGACCTACACAACGGACCTCCCTGTTTTCTCTGTTCGTATCTATCTTATTCCTACCTATTCCTACCTAATGATCTTCGATTCAGTTACGTATTTGAAACTTTGCTCTTTTAGAATCTGATTCTGTATTCAAACCTTTGATACAATAGAATCATTTAAATTTATACCAAATATTGTACTACTAATAAAATAGTTATTTCTAGAGAATTCCTCATTCTTCAACAATGAAAATTAAGCACTTCTGTTGCTTAACAGTAATTTTCAATAACGGCACATTCACTATGTAAAATGGTCCTTTGTGACATGGGTTAGCTACAAAGAAGTTCCCTATATGTATGGGTAGGACTCTGGCTCTAACACGGCTGAGTAGATTATAGACCATGATGAGAAGTCCTTACTTGCCTTTAATTTTCTTCAATTTTGTTTTTCCTGCTGTTCTGTTTTATATGTTCACAATCCTTATTAAGAAAAATCAAGCTTATAGCTAGAAAAATGATAAAACTCTGGTTGTCTCATAGCTAAAGCTAGTTGCCAATTTTTAAATGTCTCTCCAATTGGATATTTTGGACTCAAAGCTGATTACTTCAGCTTCTACCTTCTCTTTCCTTAAGTTAGGAGGGTACCTTTGGTTGTTTACACTCTGTGGCTACTCCCCTTCTACCTACCTATTTTGGTCTAGTAATGGTCTCTGTATGACTCAATGGTGGCTGTGTAATGTGTATAAAAGAGAAAAAAATTGGTCAACTCTCTTTTCCTAAACCTCATTTTGGTTCCCCCTTTCCTCTATCAATACTGTATTATTTTAGTACTAGACAAGGTTACTGAAGAATAAAATGTTAAAAATATAGTTCACTTTTTATTCTCTTGACTATGTACAATTAATTTTCAGACTGACAAAGTTTAGGAAAATAGTAAGTCAGAAAATAAATTTTTCTCTCTGGGGAAAAGGACACTTTATCAAATCACACTATACATATCCATATAAGGCTAGCCCTATTCTGACATAAAGTAAAAAGATTTGGGGTGATCTGTGCCTTTCCAACTTTAAACAGATTTTACTATTGTAAGTAGCAATCACGTTTATATGTTATCACTTGCATTCTCGTCTGAATCAAGAATTCTAGCCCCCCCACCATCTCCATCAGTTTGAATTGCTTCTGTTTGATGTTTTTTGTTTTTCTTTCTCTTCTTTGAAAATAATCATCTTATTTTTGAAGTTTTAAATTAGGGTCAATAATGATTAATCACTTCAGTGCCAATCTGTGGTTATCAATATACCAAGCACTGGATTTTAAATTTCTGACTCAATTCTTACAACTTGGCAAGATGGGCATATTATTCTCCCTCTAGAGATGATGAAGTTGAGGCTCAAGGATATTAAGTAACTTGCTCCAGCACACAGCTAGGAAAAGCCTCCAGTAGGAAATGTCAGAACCAAGAATTCAACCTCTTGTTGTCCAACTCCAAAGCCCATACTCTTTGTACTCCACCATCCCTCCACAAAAATTTTGCTAATCTGTCTTAGCTACAATTTAGTGTCCTAGACTTGGTAACTTTTTTAAGAGGCGCTAAGGCCAAACTTCACCTTAGCTGGTTTGTTATAATATACTCTTTCCACTGTTTTTTATGCCTTATTTATCAATTTTCAAGAAGCTACAGTGTTCTTTGGGAAATGAGAAATTTCACAAAGTGACAAGTAACACCTGAATTAGCTACTCATTTCTGATACAAGATAAAAGTCTTTCACACAGAAATCTTGACTGACAAAATCAGCTTTTCTCCTAAACAACCACTCTAGCAATCACAATAAAAATAATGATAAAACATCATCTCTATCACTCATGGAACACTTAATGGGTCTAACATTTTCAACTAAACTATTTATTGAACAATCCTAAATGATACTGAGGATTACTAATATACAAAACTGTCTGGCTGTGTGTGGGGAGTGTCTGCCTAAGGAGGAGTGTTAATTTATTTAACAGATGGATTTAATAACACTTTTTCTGGTAATAATCAAACTAGTCTACAAAGGGGCTGATTAAATCATTACAAAGTCTCCTAGTGAAGGGGACAAAGGCAAAGTCAACATAATGAGAAAATAAGAATTGTAATCTCCTGTTTCTGTAAACTGAGAAATGTGAAGGCGTCAAGTATACATCCAGCTCCTCACCTTCTTTTCCAGCTCAATTTGAATAGTCAAGCATCCTTACTCACTTTTATCTTGCCTCCACCCTACAAATCCACACCCCCAAGACATGCCTTACACAATGCGCTTTTTTGGGGGGAAGATGGGGGGGAATGGTTTGAATAAGAATTACAATCTGTAGATACTTCTATAAACTAAGCATCCTCGCCTTGCCATGACTGAGCAAAAGTTAAACTGAAAAGTACTATTTGGCTGATGACACTAACAGGGTAAGAAAATAATACTGGGACTCATGTGTGCCCTCACTGCTATACCAAACATCCTGACCCTTTTTTGTTTCCTCCTTCCCCTGGACACAGTTCAAGCCTGTGGGTACTCCGTGTTTGCCAACGCTAAGAGGAGTCTTAGGCTAGACCTTCTCCCCTAGAAGTCATGTGTCAAGAGCATAGTAATCTGCTCTTAGGATAGAGATTTCATCTTTCAATCACTTGCAATCTTATCACATTATCTGACTTAAGTTTTTAAAAATATTAACACCTCGGGTATGTTGCTTAAAATTGTTTCCTCTCATTAAACACTAGGGAATTTTGGAGAAAAAAAATGGGCATTCAGATTATCAAGAATTTAGATTTCCAATGACTGCTTTCTGAACTCTGAGATTTAAAACATCAGTAGGAGATTCAAGCTTTATAGCCAGTGAGTTAACCAAAAACAAAATAAAACAAAAAAACCCTACTGATGTATTCTCCCACTCTTTCCAATTATAAAAGATCATCAGTTTTATTCCCTTGCTTTTGTTGGATAAAGAAGTCACAAAAGCATTCTCCAAAAACATGTTTTAAAATGGTAAAACAAGTATTCTACAAAAAAATAAGTTAACCATGTCAGTGAACAACTATCAGACAACTCTTTACAGTATAATAGTAAAGTCATGAATGTCAGGGATCTTTCTAAAACATAAGAAAAAAGTTTTAACCCTGCATTTTCAGAATTACAATATTTGGCAAATTTAAACACAAAAACAAAGAAGACTAAAAAAACAAAACAAAACAAAACAAGACTTTTTGATAGACTCTTAAATACATACTACTTACATGACACCTTGTAGAACTTTCTGGGGATCAGGGTCAAATAGCCTGTCAACATAGTGGCGACTGCTAGCTGTTACTTCCTAGAAAGTGGGGGGAAAAATTATGACATCTGAAGCCATGCAAATCACAAATTCACAGCATCACCCACAACATCAAATAGCTATTTCATCTAATTTAAGGCAGATGCATTAGAATGTCTATAAAATACTTAATATATTAAATCCTTCTGAGAAAAGTATGTGACAAGATGGGGAAGAAAGAAAACACCTTGTTCTCCCTAAAACCATAACTAGATAGTGGGATCTTTGTGGTGAGCCCTGCAAGCTTTGCCAACAGAAGAACTGGGCGTAAGTGTTAAGAAGCAAGGTAAGTTTCTTAATCAACTGTTGGATGTCACCTTCATATGAACAACAGATAGGAATGTTGCTTCTGTTTAGTACCCACTAAAGGGAGAGAAAATCTGGCTCTCAGCAAGGAAAAAAGGGGAAGCACTTCATAAAAAGTCCAAGAGGGGTAGGTAGTCCATATGCAAGAGGAAGACTTTCAGACTGACAAAGAGAAGCTACACTGATAGGAAGCAGACATGTGTAAACATAAAAACTAAAGTAAATGAGTTGTCATGCTTTCTGTGAGGGAAAAGCAATTAAGAATTAGAGAGATTTAGGGGTGCCTGGGTTAGTTAAGCATCCGACTCTTGATTTCAGCTCAGGCCATGATCTTAGGGTCCTGGGATAGAGTGAGCCACGCTCTGTGCTCAGTGGGGAGTCTGCTTGAGACTCCTCCTTTCCCCCTCCTTCTGCCTCTCCCCCACCAAATAAATAAATCTTTTTTAAAAAGACATTTATCAAGTCCAACAGAGTGGTCTAGTCTGAAGTGGCTGAGGCTACATAGAAGGGGAGCGTTAGAACATAAAGAACAAAGGGAGACACCTCCTTCTATTTGTATTGTGGAGTTTCCTCTATTATGTTATTTCTTATAATACTTATTTGGAGGGGTAATATTTTTTATATTTAATTTTCATTACCTTTTTTTTTTTTTTAAGATTTTCTTTTAGTAAGTAATCTCTACACCCAAGGTGGGGCTCAAACTCACAACCCTGAATCAAGTTGCATGCTCTACCAACTGAATCAGCCAGGTGCCCCATTTTTTAAAACAAAGAACGTATGTTTAAGAACCGGAGAAGAATTTTCATCCCTTCTGTTTCTTTCTGATGCCTGCTGAAATATGCTCATGTACTGCCATCCATTCGTAATGAATTAGCATCGAGAGGAAGAAATACTGTTCCAGTTTACCCAGAACCCCTGATCAGAAACAGTTAACTGACAAGACACAGTGCCAGCTTAAACTCCTGAGTCACCAAAAGTATCTCTGGAGAAAAAGTGCATAAACTCTAATTTTCTGATAATAGAATTAATTCAAAATCAAAATATTTTTTTCTATTATGAGCTTACTACCAAAATATCCTCATAGGCAACCCAAATACCTACTTCTAGTATGCACTCCATTTATAAAGAACAAACAGGGGCAGCAAACAAGCAAAACTGATAGAAACACTTGTGCCCACCAGGATTCCATTAAAGTACCTGATAATAGGATTTGGTTTACTCAAAATAACAGAACCACAGAGTTAGAAGGATTCTTAATAAGTATTTGTCCCAATCCCTAGGGCACCTGGGTGGCTCAGCCCGTTGAGCATCTGCCTTCGACTCAGGTCATGATCCCAGGATCCTGGGATCAAGGCCAGTGTTGGGCTCCCTGCTCAGCAGGGAGTCTGCTTCTCCCTCTCCCTCTGCCCCTCCACCTGCTTGTATGTGCTCTCTCTCTCTCTCAAATAAAATCTTAAAAAAAAAAAAAAAAGAAGTTTCATAATTTAAAAAAGTATTTATCCCAGGGGCGCCTGGGTGGCTCAGTTGGTTAAGCGACTGCCTTCGGCTCAGGTCATGATCCTGGAGTCCCTGGATCGAGTCCCGCATCGGGCTCCCTGCTCGGCGAGGAGCCTGCTTCTCCTTCTAACCCTCCCCATTCTCATGTACTCTCTCCTTCTCTCTCATTCTCGCTCTCTCAAATAAATAAATAAATCTTAAAAAATAAAAATATAAAAAAGTATTTATCCCAATCTCTTAGTTAACAAATGAGGGATGGATCTTTACCCTGATGCCAGATTGTCAAAGTTTAAGTAGGGATGCAAACAACTGTACAAATACATCAAGAAATAATATATCAAGAGCAAAATCCAGAGTAAAACTGAAAACAGTATTCCTGTAATACAAACAGATGAATTTCATCACTCCATTTGAATACATGTGCTTCCCTGGCTTTCCAACATAGTAAATTCTTCTGAGTACCTCAGACCCTTAGCCTCCCTTCTATCTAGGGATTGATCTTGGATTTTACTGTTCCTCTTCACATACTCTCTCACAGCTCTGTATCTCTTGCCTCTCAAAGTGGTTTAGAAAAAGACACCTGGGTTTAAGACCTGTATCTTAAACAACATAAGTTTTGCCCATTAACAGCAACTCTCTTTACTGCTCTGTACCTGGTTCATTCAATTTTACAAGCACTGAGAACCTACTATATGCAAGGCACTGAGGAAAGCATTAAAGATTTTTAAATGAATAAGGCATGGTCCCTGTCCTCAAGAATTCATTTTCTATTGTAATTATGTTTACATGTTTATGTTCCCTACTAGAATACAAAACAGAAGTATACATACATATAGGCAGCACTGAAGAGGGAGTTAATAAACTAGGAGAATCAGTGATGAAGACTCCTTAGAGGAGTTAGTTTTGGAAAACAAGTAAGAGTGCACGAGACTGGACAAGGAAGAATCAGTGTCCCAATCACAGCCATAGCACATGTGAAGCCAACACACATATACCATCAGCAAGTATATACCAGTTGCTAGCACTGAGAAAGAAGGGAGGGTAGATGCCACCAAGAATATAAAACACAAAAGGCTAATCAATAGGCGGCCCATAATTGGAATACAGATTGTCTTTTGGTCAAAGTTCTATGCTAGGTGCCAAAGAAGATCCAAAAGGATATTATGGCAGAACTTTGCATTTAAGGAGCTTACAATCTCTAAGGGGGTCAAGTCATGTATACACACATACAAAAAAACCAATCCTCTGAGCTGCCTAGGTAGCAGCGAGCTGAGGTGATATAGTCACTTATTCAATTTTACTCTATGCTTCTTCCTAACATATTCATTGATTTGTCTGTATGGAACAATTCTTATATTTCACTGCTTCCTTTGTAGATCAGGTCACCTCTCCCCTCTCAGCCCTCGTCTCCCTTCTTTCAAAAGGCAACCTGGAGGGGCGCCTGGGTGGCTCAGTTGGTTAAGCGACTGCCTTCGGCTCAGGTCATGATCCTGGAGTCCCGGGATCGAGTCCCGCATCGGGCTCCCTGCTCGGCGGAGAGTCTGCTTCTCCCTCTGACCCTCCCCCTCTCATGCTCTCTGTCTCCCATTCTCTCTCTCAGATAAATAAATAAAATCTTTAAAAAAAAAAAAAAAAAAAAAAGGCAACCTGGAAATGTAAGAATTTGAGACAGAAGGCAAATGGTACAGCTATTAAACAAACTGGTCAGGAAAAGCTTCTCTAAGAAGGTGACATTTGAGCAAAGACCTGAAGAAGATGAAGGATGAAGTCATGTAGCCACCTGGAGGCAAAGCTTTTTGGGCAAAGAGAACACCAAATGCAAAGGCTCTGAAATGGGAAGTGTCTGCTGTGATCAAAGAACAGGGGGCCATTATTATAGTTGGTACAGAATGAGTGAAGGAAAAAGCCACAGAAGATAAGGTCAGAGAAGAGGGGCCAGATGGTAAAGAGCTACATTGTCTAATATGATAGCCACTGCCTCATGTAGCTATTGAGCATTTGAAATGTGGCTAAAAACTGAATTTTAAATTTTTTTTAACTTTAATATTTTAAATTTAAAAACCAATACTGGATTCAGTTATTAGAAAACCTTGAAGAATGTTTAGAATTACTTGGATATGTAAATCTACTTGTTCAACTGTAAATTTTATGAAACCTAAATGCCAATCAAGTATTTCCAATCAAAATGTGGCATCCAAATTGTATAAAATACACACCAGATTTTGAAGACTTACTATAAAAAAGTAAAATAATTCAATTAATAATTCCTTATATTGATTACTATTGGTTTAAGCTAGATGTATTACGATTAATCTTATGTTTTCTTTTTACGTTTACAGCATGGCTGCTAGAAAATCTAAAATTACATGATAGCTTGCATTATTTTTCCACTGGACAGGGCTGGTAGAGAGCCCTGTTGGTCATTGTAAGGATTTTGCTTTTTATAGCTTGAGTTGGGAAGCCATTACAGTTTTGGGAAAAGAGAGACATGAACTGACTAGTTTTTTTAAATTTTTTAAAATTTATTTATTTGACAGAGAGAGAGAGCGAGAGAGAGAGCACACACAAGCAGGGGAAGTGGCAGGCAGAGGGAGAGGGAGAACCAGGCTCCCTGTTGAGCAGGGAGCCCGATGCAGGGCTCGATCCCAGGACCCTGGAATCATGACCTGAGCTGAAGGCAGCCACTTAACTGACTGAGCCACCCAGGCACCCCCCGAACTGACTTGTTTTAAAAGGATCACTCTGGTTACAATCTTAGAACAAATACATGGAGGGGCTAGAGGACAAAAGCAGGGAGACTAGGTAGGAGGCTGTTTCAGTATCAGAAATGCTGTCATTTCAGAGATGATGGTAGACTGGACTAGGACAAGAATTTTGAAGGCAATACAATTCACTGATTCCAGATAAATGTTGAAGTTGAAATGACTGTCAAATTGGATATGCTGTCACAATAGATGTGGGGTATGAACGAAGAGAGGGGCCAAGGATAACACTTAGGGTTTTTGCCTGAGTATATAGAAAGATTTGAGTTGTCAGTTAATAAGATGAGGAAGACTATGAGTGATGCAGGTTTGAGTGAGATCAAAAATTCAGTTTTGAACATATTAGGTTTGAGAATTTTATCAGCCATCCAAGTGAGAATGTCAAGTTGGCAGTTGGATATATGAATCTGGAGTTCAGGAGACAGTTGTGGGCTAGATATACAAACCAGGGAATTGTCAGCATGCGAATGGGATGAGTTCACTAAGGGAGTTCACTTTACCATGGACAAAGCAAGGCCAGAAGACTGAACAATGGCGTACTTGGATCAAGCAGAATTCCAAGAAGCCAAATGAGAAGCTGTTTCAAGGAGAAAGTAATCAAATATGCCAAGTATTAATAATGTATAGTATAAGATGACGACTAGGGCCTGACACAGAAATATGGAGGTCATCAGCAACCTTGACAACAACAGTATGGGCAGAGTGGTGAAGCCAATGCCTGCTTGAAGAGGACTTCAGAGAGAACGGGAAAAGAGGAATTAGAGAAAGTAAATACAGACAACTCTTGCAAGGAGTTTCATTATGGAAAGGAGAATGAAGAAACAGAGTAGTACCTAGCGGGAGAAGTGGAATCAGGAGAGCGTTTTTTAAAAGATGGAATAAATTAGAGCATATTTATTTATTGATGGAAGTTTTTTTTTTTTAAGATTTTTATTTATCTGACACAGAGAGAGACAGCCAGAGAGGGAACACAAGCAGGGGAAGTGGGAAAGGGAGAAACAGGCTTCCCGTTGAGCAAGGAGCCCAACGTGGGGCTCGATCCCAGGACCCTGGGATCATGACCTGAGCCGAAGGCAGATGCTTAATGACTGAGCCACCCAGGCACCCCAATGGAAATTTTTTTAACAGAGAAAAAACATGCGCACTGGGGCAGGGGGAGAACTTTTGGAACTATGTTCATGAATAATTGAGAGGGAAAGGGATTTACTGGCCAAGTAGAACATGGAAAGTACAATAACCAGAGAGAATTAAGTAGATGGATATGGCAGTGAGCACTTGTGGACATTGTCTGTGATTACTCCTATTTTTAGAGAGTAAAAAATGGTGAGGGTGGATGGGGAGGTGGGTGGTCAAGGTCTAGGAAATGACCATGGGAACAAGTACCTCAAGGCAGGATGGAGGATATGATCATCGGGGAAGCCTACAGTTTAAGAAAAATGATTAGGGTGCCTGGATGGCTCAGTTGGTTAGGCATCTGCCTTCTACTCAGGTCATGATCCCCGGGTCCTGGGATTGAGGCCCACATTGTTGGCGAGGCGAGCCTGCTTCTCCCTCTCCCTCTGTCTGCCGCTCCCCCTGCTTGTGCGTGCTCTCTCTCTCTCTGACAAATAAATAAAATCTTTAAAAAAAGAAAAACTGTCTACATAGGAAATGAAATTTCCATAAATTATCACGCAAGTAATGCTACAGAAAGTGACCATAAGCTAGCAGCTAAAATCTCAGAAATGAGGAAGAATGAACCAAGGGGTCTATAGATGCACAACAAGGTAGAGTCTGATAAGATACAGAGCAGGAGTATTTAGAGAAAAGGGAAAGAGAGGAGTCTGAAAAGAACAATGAGCAAGTCTCTATCTCCATCTCTAGGGATAGAAGGGATATGAGAGATAGAGAAGGAAAAAGAGCCACCAGCTGAGAAGTTTACAAAAGAAAGTTGGGAAAAAGTATCATCAGGGGTAAATCCCAGTTCGGTCTGAACAAGAAAGATGAAGGAAATGTTCAGAGAAGAGGCAGGAGAAAGGCAAGAGATATAGATAGAAAAGTAAAAAGAGTTATATGCACATGAGGAATGACCCTAGAGCATTGAGCTTCTTGTGGTAGTTAATGTAAACAGGCATAAAGAGTTTAATCCTGACGACCTCAAGGGAAAGAGCAGGAGTGTGTGGGGGAGGTAGGGGTAGAAATAACTTTGGGGCTCTTATTCATTCTTGCCAACAACAATGTGGGGAGGGACAGTTTGATCTGGGCACTTCTTATTTACTCCAGAAATATGAGAAGCACTGGGGTTCCTCCTTCCCTCCTGCCCATAGAGACAAGAAGGTTAGGAGGGTTTCTGATGTCCTGTCCTTTCAAGATGTGGCTTCATCTTCACTTCAAAACACCTATGCCCTTTTATGGGGCACCTGGATAGCTCAGTCAGTTAAGTGTCTGACTATTGATCTGAGCTTGTATCTTCACCTCAGGGTAGGGAGTTCAAGCCCCACACTGGGCTCCACTGGTTATGGAGCCTATTTAAAACAACAACAACAAAAAAAAACACCAATGCCCTTTTAAACTGCTTTATGTAGCTTCCATTAGCTGTACACATGGTGATTCTTCCATCCTTCCAATTGACTGAGTGAATGTGCCAAGCAGCCAGCTAAAGCTCAAGGTACAGTTTATGCCCATAAAGGAGAGCAAAAATAGCCATGGTCAGACTGACCACCGCCTTTTGGCACAAGACTTCAAACAAATGACCTAGCAAGCCCTTAAAACCTGGATCTGACCTCATTTTACACAAAGTGGCAATAAAACCACCACAAATGTATATATTAAAAACCTGTGATGTTTTATGCTTACTAGCACCCCCTGAAATTATATTACATGAAAATGTACGTGGAACCCTTTAACAGAAAATCTGTAGAAACCAAACTTGTGAATTAGAGTTAATTCTAAGAAGAGTTGAGTCCACTGTCGGTACCAACAGGTACCGATCACTCTAATAAGAGAATTCTGAAGCAAATTTCTTCTTGCAGGAAAACAAAAACAGAAACAGGTAATGAGTTGCATTCCATTATGGAGAAGTATTAATGGAAGCTATTTCCCTTTTATTAGGGCTAGGCAGCCTCTAAGTGGCCCCCAACGATACCCACCCTCCTGGTACTTGATTCTAGCAAACAGAATGCAGTGGAGGTGACAGGATGTCACTTCAGAGTTTGGTATGTGTGTGTGAAAAGCCAGCTTCCATGTTGTGCTACAGAGAGGCTCACACAGAATGAACTGCAGGAGGTCCCCAGCCAAGAGCCAGCAAGGAACTGAAGCCCTTAGTCCAACAGCCCACGTGGAACTAAATCCTGCCAATAACCACGTGAGTGAGCTTGGAAATAGATTCTCCCTCAATTGAGCTTTCAGGTTAAACATGGCTCCTGCTAGAGGTACCTGGGTGGCTCAGTTAGTTAAGTGGCCAACTCTGGATTTTGTCTCAGGTCATGATCCTGGGGTCCTCGGATGGAGTCCACTTGAGGGTTCTCTCTCTCCTTCTCCCTCTACCCTTCCCCCTGCTCATGCTCTCTCTCTCAAATAAATAAATCTTAGAGGAAAAAAAAGACAAAAACAGAATTAAGAACAAAAACAAAAAAACAAAACACGGCTCCTGCTAACACCCTGACTGCAACCTCTCAAGAAACTTTGGGGCAGAGGCATCAGCTAAGCCACACCTGAATTCCTGACCTACAGAAACTATGAGATAATAAACATAGTTTTAAGCAGCTAAGTTTCAGGGTAATTTGTTATGTAACAGTATTATAGATAACAATGCACCTTCAAATTTATCATCCAAACTAGGATAATTTTAAAGAGGGAAAGAGGGCACTATTAATCATTATCACAGAGTAATACACATAAATGAGAGCTAGAAACAAATCAGGCTGTATAATCATCCTACCTTTAAATTCTTCTTTAGTAGTACCAAAGAGGAAAAAGTTAGAGCTCAGAAAACTGGTCAGACATCCTGAAAAGGCAAACTAAAACAATCTCTAATTACCCTTCTGAATAAGCTATCCATGACTGGGGTTGAATTAAAACCCTGCCCTTTGGGAGGAGGATCCAAGATGGCAGACTTTAGCTAGGAAGAGAGAGAACCGTGACCATCTGCACACATCTGCACCAGCCAGGGAGTTGGGGGACACTCCAACCACCCATGCAGGCCTCAGCAAATGCCAAAATCCTGAACTCATCTCTTCCCATGGATGCACCAATACAGCTACATATGGACCATTTCCTTTTTTTTTTTTTTTTTTTAGATTTTATTTATTTGATGAGAGAGAGAAACAGCGAGAGAGGGAACACAAGCAGGGGGAGTGGGAGAGGGAGAAGCAGGCTTCCCACGGAGCAGGGAGCCCGATGCAGGACTCGATCCCAGGACCCTGTCACCATGGCCCAAGCCAAAGGCAGATGCTCAACGACTGAGCCACCCAGGCGCCCCTGGACCATTTCACTCTTAAAAAGATCTGAAAATGAGATGAGATGCTCTTCACAACAAAGGATAAAAGGGTCACATCTAGATGGGTAAGAGAGGAAGAGACACAATCTTGCAAAAAACCCTACCCCCTGGCATGGCACACAACAGGGAAGGATCTTACCAGTTAGGTGCTTCTCCCAGAGAAGGGAGGGGTTGGTGCACACATTGGGCACCCTGGCCTCTGAGATCTATACCAGAAAAACGAGTCCCCAGGATGGCTTAGAAAACCAATGGTGCTAATATCCAGGGGTCCTAAAGTGCTATAGGAAACTGAGATTTCCCGCTTGGAGGGCTCATATGTGGTTTCACTGCCCCAGGACCCATCAAAAAACAGCCGTTTGAGAAGCATGTAGATTATATGTGAAGGAGAATCATTTGCTGATCTAGAAGCATCAACTAGAGGGGTGAGGGACAGCTGAGATGCTCCCCAGAGACAGAGGTGCTGGCTGACACCATTGTTGCACTCTCCATGTAGACTGCTAGGCCAGCACAGGTGGGTAACCTCGGACATGGCACCCTCCCACTGCCTTGCTGGGATGCATCGGGGTGAGTGGTCCTGGCACTTGCTGAGGCCAGAGAGCATGGGTGGTTGGAGTGCTACTCTGCTCCCTGGTTAGAGCAGGCAAGTGCAAATGGTCTCCGAGTTCTCCCACTGCCTACTTAAAGTCCACAAGTGCAAGTGGTTGTGATATTCCCCTGCCCCCTAGCTGGGGCAGGTAAACACCAGTGGCAGTGGCATTCTCCCACTTCCAGCCTAAAGCTGGAGCACACACAAAGACAAGGCACTTTCTCACAGCATTGTTGAGGCCCACGGGTAATCACAGACAAGACATTTTTCTGCTCCCTCTCTGAAGCCTGTGAATCTGCCCCACCCACCACACTCTCCAGCTGCCTTGCTGAAGCCAGTAGGCACACACACCCACACGGGGAACATCTCTTGACTACCCGGCCCTGGTGGCCAAGACGGTTGGCTTTCCAGAGCTGTACAGGACTGTAACAACTGGACAGACAGCTCTTGTGGCAGGGCACCACCCCCAAAGCACTGCAGAGACAGAAGACTGAAACAGAACCTCAGTCTTCCTGTGAAAAAAAGGCTATTTGCTTAGCCCAGTGCTTTAGCCTGAAGAATAGGCATCAAGTTCCCCACACATCTAGAGGCTAAAAACGCACTCCCAGGGAAACACCACAAGACTCCCCAGGAAGGAGTTTATACACTTGTCTGGAGCCCAGACTTTTCAACTGTTGCCCTGGAGACACCTCCAGATCTTCTGGTCTGGAGGCCCACAGGAATTACAATTGCAGCCCCACAGGACTGCATATATTTGCACACTTGAAAAGCTGCTGCCTAAAGGTCTGGCTTCCAATCAGCCTGAAACTAGATGCTAAAAGAGATTCCTTCTCTTGGATTGCTGATAAGTCTTGGCACATCCACAACAATGGCGGCATATCAAGAATAAATCAGGCAGTTTGGACAATCACAAAGGTGCAAGAGACAACCAAGAGCTCGGGCAAGGTTGAAGGAGAAGGATCAGAACCTACCTAAAACCAGTCCTTCAAGGGGCGATTGGGTGGCTCAGTTGGTTGGGTGGCTGATTCTTGGTTTCAGCTTGGGTTGTGATCTCAGGGTCGTGGGATCAAGCCCCACAATGGGTTCCATGTTCAGCATAGAGTCTGCTTGAGATTTTCTCCCTCTCCCTATGCCCCTCCCCCCTGCTCACATGCATGCTCTCTCTCTCTCTCTAAAAATAAATAAATAAGATCTTGCGGGGGGGAAAACACTCCTTCAAAACTGAGAAAGGTAGCTGTTTTGCCTGATAGAAACAAATGCAAAGAGTCAAACAAAATGAGGAAACAGAGAAATATGTTTCAAACAAAAGAACAAGACAAAACCTCAGGAAAAAGACCTTACTGATATGGAGACAAGTAATCTACCTGATAAGGAATTCAAAATAATGGTCACAAAAATGTTCATCAAACTTGAAAGAATGGATGAACACAGAACTTCAACAAAGAGAAACTACCAAAGAGAAGTCACAAAGCTGAAGAATACAATAACTGAACTGAAAAATATACTGGAGGGATTTAATACAGTGGAAGAAGTATAGATCAGTGAGCTGGAAGATAACTCAATGGAACTCACCCAAACAGAGCAGCAAAAAGAAAAAATAATTTTAAAAAATGAAAATAAGGGACCTCTGGAACAACATCAAGTGGAATAACACTTGCATTCCCAGAAGGAGAAAATAAAGGGGCAAAAAACTTATTTGAAGAAATATGGCTGAAAACTCCCCTAAAGAAGGAAACAGACATCCAGGCCCAGGAAACCTAGAGAGTTCCAAAAAAAA
>NC_058403.1:121300824-121329990 GCF_002201575.2 Neomonachus schauinslandi
GGAAACAGACATCCAGGCCCAGGAAACCTAGAGAGTTCCAAAAAAAATGGACCAACGAGAGGCACACTAAGACAAATTATAATTAAAATGTCAAAAGTTAAAAACAGAATCTTAAAAGCAGCACAAGAAAAGCAAAATTGTTATGTTCAAGGGAAACCCCATAGGTTATCAGCAGATTTCACAGTAGAAACTTTGCAAACCAGAGGGCAGTGGCAAACCAGAAGGCAGCACTTTCAAAGTGCTGAAAGGATAAAAATCTCCAACCAAGAATACCTGCAAGATTATCATTCAGATTGAAAGAGAGATAGTTCTCCAAACAAAAGCTAAAAAAGTTCATCACTACTAAGCCATGCTTAAAAGAAATATTAAAGGGACTTCTTTAAACTGACAAGAAATGACACTAATAACAAGAAAGTATACAAAAGCAAAAATTCTTACTGAAGTAGGTAAATATGTAGTAAAGGTAGTATATTAATCACTTATAAAGCTACTAAGAAGGTTAAAAAACAAACATGATAAAATTAACTAAAACTATAATAATTAGCCAAGAGATACATAAAATAAAAAGATGTAGAAAGTGACATCAAAAGCATAAAATGTGGGGTGGGAGAAAGTAAAAATATAAAGTTTTGGAATGTGTTCAAATTTAAGCTGCTATCAATTTAAAATAGACTATCACATACACAAGATGATATATGTGAACCTTGCAGTAACCACAAAGCAAAAACTTATGGTAAACACACAAAATAAGAAAGGAATCTAAACATAACACTATATATAGAAAATCAATAGATTACACCAAAAAACTATTAAAACTAATAAAGGAATTCAATAAACTTGCAGGATACAAAATTAATACACAAAAACAAATAACGAACTATCAGAAAGAGAAGTCAAGAAAACCATCCTATTTATAATTACAACAAAAAGAAAAAAATGCCTAGGAATAAACTTAACCAAGGAGGTCAAAGACCCATACATTGAAAACTATAGGACACCGGCAAAAGAAACCAAAGACACCAATAAATGGAAAAATATTCTGTGCTCATAAAGTGGAAAAATCAGTATTGTTAAAATATCCATATTACTGAAAGCATTCTACAGATTCAATTCAATCTGTTAAAATTTCGATGACATTTTTCATAGAATGAGAACAAATAAGTCTAAAATTTATATGGAACCACAAAAGACCTCGAATAGCCAAAACAACCTTGAGAGGAAAAAAACAAAACTAAGTCAGGGGTATCATGCTCCCTGGTTTCAAATTACACTACAGAGCTATAGTAATCAAAACAGTATGGTAATGTCACAAAACCACATGTAGATCAACAGAACAGAGAGCCCAGAAATAAACCCAATTATATATGGTCAATCAACTTAGAACAAAGGAGCCAAGAACATACAGTGGGAAAGGACAGTTTCTAAATTATGTTGGAAAAACTGAATAGCTATAATGCAAAATAATAAAACTGGACAGCTATTTTACACTATATATAAAACAACTTTAAATAGATTAAAAACGAATGTACAACTTAAAACCATAAAACTCCTATAAGAAAACATAGGGAGGAAGCTCCTTGACAATGGTCTTGGCAATGTTTGTTTAGATCTGACTCCAAAGGCAACAGAAACAAAAGCAAAAGTAAACAAATGTGAATACATCATACTAAAAAGCTCTGCACAGCAAAAGAAACCATCAACAAAACAAAAAGGCAACCTACTAAATGAGAGAAGATATTTGTAAATCATATATCCTATCACGGGTTAATATCTAATATATACACAAAGAACTCATATAACCCAGTTACAAAAAAACAAGCCAATTTAAAAAATAGGCAGAGGATCTGAATAGACATTTTTCTAAGAATACATATAGATGGTCGGGGCGCCTGGGTGGCTCAGTTGGTTAAGCGACTGCCTTCGGCTCAGGTCATGATCCTGGAGTCCCTGGATCGAGTCCCGCATCGGGCTCCCTGCTCAGCAAGGAGCTTGCTTCTCCCTCTGACCCTCCCCCCTCTCATGTGCTCTCTCTGTCATTCTCTCTGTCTCAAATAAATAAATAAAATCTTAAAAAAAAAAAAAAAAAGGATACATATAGATGGCCAACAGGCATATGAAAAGATGATGAAAATCATTAATCATCAGGAAAATGCAAATCAAAACTACAATGAGATATCACCTTACAGCTGTCAGAATGGCTAGAATAAAAAACACAAGAAATAACAAGTGTTGGCAAGGCTGTGGAGAAAAGGGAATCCTCGTGCACTGCTGAGAATATAAATTGGTGCAGGCACTATGGAAAATGGTATAAATGCTCCTCAAAAAACTAAAAATAGTTACCACATAATCCAGCAATTCCACTATTGGGTATCTAGCTGAGGAAAACAAAAACACTAATTCAGAAAGATATATGCACCCCTATGTTCACTGCAGCATTATTTACAATAGCCAAGGTATGAAAAAAAACTAAGTATCCATTAGTGTACTAATGGATAAAGAAGATGTAACATGTATAACTGACCCTTAAACAACAAGGGTTTGAATTTCACAGGTCCACTTATGTCAGATTTTTTTTATAGTACTATAAATGTATTTTTCTTCCTTATTCTAATATTTTGTTCTCTTACTTTATTGTAAGAATACAGTATATAATATATACAATATATGTGATATTAGGCTGTTCATGTTATCAGTAAGTCTTCTGTTCAAAAATAGGCTAGTAGTAGTTAAGTTTGCAGGGAGTCAAAAGTTGTATGTGGACTTTTGATTGCATGGGGGGGTGATCAGTGTCCCAACCCTCATGTTGTTCAAGGGTCAATCAATAGTATATACTATGGAATATTACTCAGACATAAAAGAAAATGAAATCATGGCATTTGTGACAAAATGGATGAACCCCGAAGGTATTACACTAAGTGAGATAAGTCTGATAAAGACAAATAATTCATGTTTTCACTTATATGGGGAATCTAAAAAAGAAAACAAACAAAACAAAATGAAACCCAGACTCATAGATAGAAGAGATTTATGTGGGGGGGGGGCAGTTGGCAGCAGGCCAAATGCATGAGGGGAATCAACATAGTTCCAGTAATAAAATATATGTCACGGGAAGTAATGTACAGCATGAAGCATGGGAAATAGAGTCAATAACACTAACTTTGTAAGGGGACAGATGGTAACTAGACATATTTTGGTGACCATTTCACACTATGCTGTACACCTAAAACTAATATAATACTGTATGCCAATTATATCTCAATAAATGAAAATAAACAAATCCCTGTCATTTGAAAAAAAAAAACCACATCCTTAAGAAAGGCTTTTGAAGCCAAATTACTAAATTCCAGACTTGCCATGTATGGCATTTCACTTAAAAATTAAGAACTATAAAAGTGTTCAACTGCTGTTTTAAAATTTGAAGTAAAACAATGAGTTTATTAGAAAATGAAGAGTAACAGTGTTAATAAGAAAATATCAACTACTTATTTCATTTGGCAAGGAAGTCTTGCCGTTTGTACATTTCATTAAAATATAATGTTCTTTATTTCTAACACACTCAAGAATTGTCTGGTAGAAAGAACAAATGATCTGTCATTTGAAGACTTGGGTTTGAGTTCTCATTTTACTACTTACTAGCTTTGTGACTTAGGGCAAAAATAAAAATTTGAGACTATTTCTTCAATTATAAAATGGTGACATTACCACATAGACTGTGAAACAAATGAGAGAACATACAGGAAAACTCCATGTAAAAACACCATCCAAATACTGATTGCAGGGAAATTCTATTTTTGTACAAAAAAGATACTTGCTTTAATGAGTGCATTAATGATTCCCTTGGTTATTTATATTCATGGTTAAAGCCTAATTATTCAGACAGATACTTTTTCTTTTTTTTTTTTTTTCAAAGATACCTTTTCTTACCTGATGCGTTTTTCCCAGAGCAAGCTAAGTACTTAGCAAGAAATAAATATGCACCTGAGTGCTGAACTTAAAAACCTAAGCTTTCATTATCTGAGATTTTTAAAAACCACTAAAAATGTATAAAATAATATGTGCATTTTTAAAATTTCCATAACTGTAGGTGTTATGGACTCAGAGAGAACATAAAATCACAGTTAAGAATACCAGTTATAGTTTAAGTAATCAATTTGTAGTGTTTTCCCTCCCATACAAACACCCCAGAAGAAAAGGGAGATAGTTTTATTATATCTGACACTTGTTTAGTATGTTACAGTTTACAAAACATTTTCGTATCTATTTTCTCACTTATATGATTTTTATAAATAAAAATGTTAACACTTCTCAATGGGAAATTCTGACCCCTAGGAAATGTTTAAATTAGTAACTGCCAATCGAAATTTAATATCTCAATTATTCCACAAATTACTAGAAACTTCAAGATAAAATTGTTCATAATGCTCATCATTCAGCACTGTAAGGATAAATCTTAGTTTTGGGGAGAAATGAAAGCAGCACAACTAAAAATATAAAATGTTTGAACTCTATGAAGATTCCATTTAAAACCTATTTCAGGCTGAAATTCAACATGTGAATATCTTTAATTTATCATTCATTATGCTAGGTGCTGGTAAGAGATAAAAATCCCTTACCCTCAAGGCATTCAAAGCACAGAAAGGAACAGAGATATATGTAACTTACAAGTGTAACTTATGACACAGGATAAATGTAGTAAGTGGATACAAGATAAAAAGAAAGTTGAAGATATAATTAAGTACCAAAGTTAGGGGTGGAATGGGAGGTGATGTCTAAGCAGTGAGGATGATTAATCTGAAAAACCAGTATTATTTTGCTAGGTGAAAAAGGGAGGAAAAAAAGACAAGGACTCTAGGTGGAGAGCACAATACATGCACAAGAGAGTTCTGAAGCAATGTGGTGCATTTGAGAAATGCAATTTAGTATTATAATGATACAGTATACACTTGGGAATCCAAAACAAAGCTGAAGTTGTACCCTTTAATTCAGTCAACAAATATTTAAACAACTATGCAGACACTTTTGTTCGAGATAATGAACAAAGACACCCCTCCACCCCCCAACCCACCTTTGCAGAGCTTACATTTCAGCAAGGGGAGAAAGACAAAAAGCAATAAATGTGATAAATAAGAATATTAGAGGACTATACACACTACGGGGGAAAACGTTTAATAGCACATTTTATTTCCATGTCCTTATACTATACACTTTTATAAGCTGGGGGGAGGGAAAAGGGCAGGAGAGAAAGAGGGAAATACACTAAGATACACCACTCAGAAAGTCCCAGGCTCTCAACAGTTCTAAACAGGAACAGCACTATTCCCTAGGACATATTTTATAAATTCATGTAAGTGATTCTGGTTGTCAAAATGACAACAAGTACTACTGATATCTAGTGGGCAAGGACTATGGAAGCTGGCTGGAGGTTCTGCAATGCATGGGACAATGGGCCCACATCCAAAAGACTTTCCACTATGCAGTCATGTAGGGCACAAACAAAATTTTAAAAAATTATGAGCCTAGAATCTAACTCCATTTTACACATAAACACAAAATATGTTTTGTATTTTACAGTACAATTGTTTTCCCAAGAATGTAACTCCCATATGAATAAGGAAAAAGTTGTACTTTATCTTGTTAGAAACTTTACCAAAAATTGTTCATTTCAGAAAGTCACATCAAAAACAACACCACTTATTGTATTTAAGTAATTGTTAACATCCTATTTATATCAGCCTGTAGTGTAGCAGCCACAGTCACAGCCAAATTAGTACAGCTGCAAATATATCACTACTGGTAATCACTTCTTTCTAATATAGTAGTACCTGAGTAGTATTCAAATTATATTGTTTCCTGCTCTTTCTCCCTTAATACCACCTGGGGCATAATGCCAACTCTTTTTTTTTTTTAAGATTTTATTTATTTGAGAAAGACAGAGAGAGAGCATGTGAGACAGAGCGCAAGAGAGCACAAGTAGAGGAGGTGCGGAGAAGAAAAGGGAGAAGCAGACTCCCTGCTGAGCTGGAAGCCCAACATGGGGGGGGTGGATAGCGTTCGATCCCAGGACGCCGGGATCATGACCTGAGCCAAAGGCAGACACGTAACTGACTGAGCCACCCAGGCGCCCATAATGCCAACTCATTAAAAGTAGCACGTGAGGGGCACCTGGGTAGCTCAGTCAGTTAAGCGTCCGACTCTTGATTATGGCTCAGGTCATGAACTCAGGGTCATGAGATCCAGCCCTGCATTGGGCTCCGAACTGGGCCTGAAGCCTGCTTGGGATTTTCTCTCTCCCTCTGTCCCTCCCCTTGCTCGCACTCAATAAATAAATAAATAAATAAATACCTTTAAAAATAAAAGTTACATGTGAGAACGGTTAACTTATCAATGAATTTCACTTCAGGATAGCCAAGGAGACACTATAAAGTATGTTTAAAAAGGGGGTGTGGAGTCTGGCGGTGTTGGGAGCCACCAACTGAAACAGTTCTTAATGTTCCAGTCAACTGGGAATGCCAGAATCTCTTACCCATTCCCCAAATAATGTGAAACCAAAATTTGATTTTCTGACACCTCCAAAACTCTCAGTTCAAAAAAATGCTTCCTTTTGTCACTCTGGTAATTTTCTGAAACGCCAAATAAGTGTACTGCTTAGATCAGTCACAAATTCGCAATTATTCATTTTAAAGCCCAGGGACACTTGATAAGTTTGTATTTGTCCCTAACGAGACTAGGGCTACCATAATCCAGAATATCAGAAATCAATACTTTTTTTTGAAAGATTTATTTATTTTAGAGACAGACAGAGAGGGAGCAGGCGGTGGGGAGGGGCAGAGAGAGGGGAAGAGAGTCCCAAGCAGACTCTGCGCTAAGTGTGGAGCCCAACGTAGGACTCGATGTCAGGATACTGAGATCATGACCTAAGCCAAAACCAAGAGTTGGATGCTTAACTGACTGCACCACCCAGGTGCCCCTGAAATCAATACTTTCAAAGTATTTTACTAAACTGTGCCTTAATTTCAAATCATGTCTCCCCCTTTATTCTGGCTGTGTTCTGGTGAGATAAACTCACAAAATTCTAAATACTGCCTCACCATTGTTTGAAGAGTTCTGGTGATACACAGTATTCCTCTGCCAGACAGTTTATTTCACTATTAAAGAAAATTAACTGCTAGATAATTCTTTCCTAATTTTGAGGGCAAAAAAATCCGTCTATCTGGGACAATACAAAAAAATAAAATCATTAACAAAGACTGACCTTTTCCTTGCAGATAGCTAGCATGCCCTTCCTATATATTCCAAGATTCCCACCTGCCTCCAAAAGGAAGAAAAATGAGAAGAAAATGCCCATGTACTATTCAAAACCCAAGATTTTGGTGTTTTGTTGTTTTTCTTTTACTTTTTGAATTCTGGTAAACTTCTGGCCTCATTAGAACTCAATCAGATTCTCATTCAAATTCTTCCAGACCTGTCACATAGGATTTTGCAACTATTTTTATTTTATTTTTTTATCATGGGATTCATACCTTGGTGTTTCTAGAGGTTCACAGCATCCTCTCTCTCCATATTAAGCAAAGCCCTGCTTTTTTGCAGCCCCTAGCAACTTTGGAAGGCTTATAAAATGGCAACTGAGACTCCCAGAATATAATCAGCTTTAAATTTCACAAATACAATCATGAAAACACTTCAATACATAATTTTAAACTTAATCTACCTGGATAAGAGGCAACCCTGAACTCTCAATAAATAAGACTGAAAATGGGACTTTACATGTTAAGGAAACACTTTAAAATAATAAATCAGTGCTCAGAGTTTGAAAATAAAATTCTAAAATGTAAGGGTGTGCACACAGTTTTGTTTTGTTTTTTTAACTTTAACTGTTTTTTTTTTTTTTTAAAGATTTTATTTATTTATTTATTTGAGACAGAGAGAATGAGAGACAGAGAGCATGAGAGGGAGGAGGGCCAGAGGGAGAAGCAGACTCCCTGCCGAGCAGGGAGCCCGATGCAGGACTCGATCCCGGGACTCCAGGATCATGACCTGAGCCGAAGGCAGTCGCCTAACCAACTGAGCCACCCAGGCGCCCCTTTAACTTTAACTGTTTGTTTTTAACTTTAACTGTTTTTTGTTTATTTTAATTAGGTGTTTAGACATATGGCTCTGACACTTTATATAACAGCATATACAGTGGGCAAGTCTGCCTCTCTAGTTCTGTTTTCCTCAATTAAAAAAAATGACAAGAGTCAACTAAAGATTATCTGCAGATTTCTTCCAAAGACTCCATAATTTACACTCACACAAAGAGGGATTTTTTTTCATAATTTAAAAATCAGAGCACAGTTAGATTAAAGGGGATATGAAGAGTAGCCTTTACCTTTTCGGTACTGAGTTTTTAATGTAATAAAATATTATAGCTTTTTTATAATATCAACAATTGCTATAAACATGCTTTGGTGGTCACAAGAACTGGAAGCAATTTAGCATCCATGCTTCTTTCTAATCAGGTACTGCAATGTTTATCCTTTTAAAGCATGGTCAAATCACAAGGAGTTGTTTGGGTCTGGATGATCGTTAAGGTTCCTTCTCACTATTAAATTCTATTCACTTACTCTTCAATGTAGATGGGAATGTCTGAAGACTGAGGGCCAAGAAGAGATCCTTTCAGATAGAGAAAAGGAACTAAGTAAGGATCAATGGTACAAAGCAGCATAATGTGGAAGTCCAAGGAGGCAAAAACTATCTTTGGGGCATAGGAATGACAAGGGTTGTGAGGAGTTTTACAAAGATTGAGATACTCTCTGGGTTGGCTGAGGTTCACTTAAATGCCTCCCAAGATGATAAGATAGCCCAGGAAATCCACTAGAATGTATTCAAATGCTTGCTCCTCAATCTTGACAAAACAGAGTGAGGCTACTCATACATGGGTGGACCACAAGAATAGTTTAAATTATTATTCAAGATTGAAATCATGTAATGACTTAGAGATCCTGGGTGCCATCTTTCATGGTATACCTTGTAAGTGGTAGTGTCCAGACAGGCTAGCTGTGTCTCCTGATTAAAAAAAAAAAAAAAGGGTTTATTTGCTTCAGATTCACAGAAACAGTGAACACCATTGCCTTGGAGCTATCCATGGTGCTTGACTCAGACTCAGCCCACCACTTCCAACAATTGATGCATTAGCTTTCCTACTATAGTACCACTAAGGATCTGTCTAACCCATAATCTACACTGTGGCCTGTGACAATCATGCCACTATCATGGGCCACTTGTAATCTGTCTATTTCACTTTGCCTGTGCCCAGACCCCCCAAGTATCTTACTTAGTCCTAGGGTGGATCTCCAGCTAATCTACCCTTTCCCCCCAGGCCTGCTACACCATCTGCTACACAAAACCCTTTCTGCAGAGATAGTCCACCTCATAGAAGATCACCGGCACACACTAAGCAAAAGAGTATGGTTCTTCAGAGCCAAGTCCCCACATGATACCTTATATGAGTTTTAAAACCTTATTATTGTTACAAATTTTACCATTCAAAAATGAATGTAAATGACTTCTAAATTTTGCTATATATGTTTTTGTGACTGACTTTGGGAACAGTAAAAAAAAAAAAAAAAGGAATTATTAACTTAAGACTGATGTGTAGGTTTTAGGGAATCATGAACCAATTGAAATTATGTGATTCTTTAGGCAGATGTATGTTTTTCTGGGGAAGAGGATGTTGAGAGTCTTATCCTTAAAAGGTTAGAACCACTGATCAATATGGTGATGACTCCCAAATAATGATCACCCCAGGTTTAAGCTCTAAATCTTTATGTGTGTGGTGTAACAAATATATGTGGTCTTTGTCCCGGTTCCTAGCACAAAGCTATTAAAATGCCTGGGACTTCCTAAGTGATAGGAGTGTCTTTGGTTATTCATAAGGATCCCCCTTGGAGCACACCTAAGTTTATGCTACTGAACAATTAGGCCCTAGGGCCCCAAGAGAGCCTCAGGATGAGACTGGTAACCAGAAAGACCATGTTATTAGAGGGATGGAACTTCTAGTCCTATCCAGCAATCTCTGGGAAGGGGTAAAATGGTGTGTGTGGGGGGAGGGGAGTGCTGGAGATTAAAGCTCAATAAAATCTGATGAACTTCTGGGCTGGTGAATGCATCCATGTCTTAGGAGGGTAGCATACCCCAATTCCATGGGGAAAGAAGTTCCTGAATTTGGGACACCTCTGGATCTTGCCCTACGTACCTCATCATTTGGCTGTTCACCTGTATCCTTTATAATAAACCGGCAAACATAAGTAAAGATTTTCCTGAGCTTTGTGAACCATTCTAATAAATTATCAAAACCAAGGAGGGCATTGTGAGAACCTCTGATTTATAGCTGATTGGTCAGAGGCACAGAAGAACAACCTGGACTTGCAACTGGTGCCTGAAGAGGGGCAGTCTTGTAGGATTGAACCCTTTACCTGTGGGATCTGACTCTATCTTCAGGTAAACAGTGGAAGAATTGAGTTAAATTGTACGACACCTGGCTGGGGTCCATAGAGAACTAGAGAATTGCTTGGTAGTATGAAAAACACCCAAGAATATCCAGCTGCCTATTTGACACCTCTAAAGGGATGTCCAGAAAACTCTGCAAACTCAGCATGTCTAAAATTAAACTTATTTTTCCTCCTTACTTCCCTAACATGTTCCTCTCCTAATCCTCAGTAGATGATACCACCTAGTTGTAAAGGTAAAAATCCCGTCAATCATGTTTGATCATGATCATGACTCTTTTCCTCATTCCCCTTATTCAATCAGTGACACCTATAACTTTCTGAGCTTAATAAATTTTTAAAACACTCTTTTTTTAAAGATTTTATTTATTTATTTGAGAGAGAGAAAGGCAGTGAAAGCATGAGCAGGGAGGAGAGGGAGAAGCAGCTTCCCTGTGAGCAGGGAGCCCAATGCAGGGCTCGATCCCAGGACCCCGAGATCATGACCTGAGCCGAAGGCAGCCACTTACCCGACTGAGCCACCCAGGGGCCCTTAAAGAATCTCGCATTCTATAATAATTTTGCAGGTGGTAAAGACCACCAAATATTAATAGATCCTATAAGCTGGAAACTCTTACCACTGGACCACAACTTTTCATTTTCATGAGGCAGCATATACTCTCTTATCATTCCCCCTCCTCTAATAACTGTATTAAGAATATACTGGAGAATGTAGCTAATTCATTATTCTTCTGATTTTACAGAAAGAGGTAAAACAGCTTTCCTTTAACAAAGTGACAAGTGGGGGCTGTTTCTGCAAAATGGCTCTTATTAGGAATACCTTTCATTCCTATCTAAATAGTCCCAGGGATCATGGCACCACTGTTCAGTGAAGACAGCTGTTCTCTAGTTTCCAAAAGGTAACAGGAATTTTTCTTTGTCAATAACTCCATATCTTTACCCAGAAGCCAACATGACAGATGGCACTGCAAAGCAATTGCCAAATCAGAAATGAAAAAGATACAAGTCAAAACCATTGAAATTCCTGGCTCCTGGCACTATTTTGAAATTCTTAACAAGAATGGGAGGAGATAGGAGACAGACCTCCAAGTGAAATAGAAAGACCCTACACTAAGGTGTTTCTAACTCTTGGTAAAGCTTAAAAAACTTTTTTTTTTTTTAGGATTTTATTTATTTGAGAGAGAGAGATAGCGAGAGAGAGCACAAGCAGGGGGTGGGGAGAGGGAGAAGCAGGCTTCCCACTGAGCAGGGAGCCAGATGTGGAGCCCGATCCCAGGACCCCAGATCATGACCTGAGCCGAACGCAGACCCTTAACGACTGAGCCACCCAGGCACCCCAAGCTTAAAAAACTTCTTGAGCACCCAGTGTCTGAATGCAGGAGGCAATCTTCCCTTAAAGAGACAACACAATGCCTGGAAACATACAGTGAGCATCTCCCATTCCTCACACATTGCCAGTAAAGATTTGGAAGTTCATACTGTTAAATTCCTGTTAGGAACACCTCCTAACATACCCTGAGCATCCTGGTGCTTTGTGGAGGGAATTAATGGCAAACTTTAAAATGTGCTGACCAGATTTTACTTTGCATTTATTACTAAAAACCAAGAGAAGCCAAATTCATGCTTATAGTATAGCTGGGCTTAACGTCACATAAAAATTTTTCCTACTGTCAGCTGTCCATGTTAAGAGAGCGAATCAATACGCAGCTTAAGGCCAACAAATGTTTATAATTATCAAGAACAGAACAAAATCAAGGAATACTCAGACTTGGAATATCCTGTACAGTTCTACTAGCTGCTTGTCGAAAAGGCATAATGGCACTAGGAAAACACTATAAAGGAGACAATTAAAATTAATAGATGCCTTAGCTGTCTATACCAGCCTATGATGTTATTCAATAAAATTTTATTACCTTGCCTCTCTCAAATCATTAGAAAGTGACCAAAGTAAAATGCAATCATCCTCTTAACAGAGTCTTTCACAAAGATAAATTTTTATTTTGGTTAAGTCCAATTACTAATTTTTAATTAAAAAATTTTTTTTAAATAGGTCATGGTTTTGGTGTTATGTCTAAGACTTCTTCATCAAGTCCAAGGTTCTGCAGATTTTCTCGTTTATCCTAAAAGTTTCATTTTATGCTTTATAATTAAATCTATGATCCATTTTGAATTAATTTTTGTATAAGGTGTGAAGTTGAGATCAAAGTTCATTTTTTAACCTATGGTTAAGAGGATGAAAAGATAAGCTACAGACTTGGGAGAAAATATTTGCAAAGCACCTATGTGACAAAGGACTCCTACTAGAATCTATAAAGAGCTTTCAAAACTCAACAGTCAAAACACAAACAACCCAATTAGGAAGTGGGCAAAAGGATATGAAGAAATACTTCACTAAAATAGTTCTTCATATTCAATAAAATATGGATGGCAAGTAAGTAATGAAAATATTTTTGACACTACTTATCATTACAGAAATGCAAATTAGGACCATGATGAGTTATCACTACACATCTATTTACAACAGCTAAAATAAAAAATAATGACAATACCAAATGCTAGTGAGGGTGCAGAGAAATTGGATCTCTCATACATTACTGATGGGAATGTAAAATGGTACATCCTCTCTAGAAAAGTGTCAGTTTCTTTAAGAACTAAACATAACATTTACCATACAACCTAGCAATTACACTCCTGGGCATTAATCTCAGAGATATGAAAAGTTATGTCCACACAAAAACCTGTACATGATTGTTCACTGCAGGTTATAATAGCCAAAAACTGGAAATAACCAAAATGTCTAATAGGTTTATGCTAAAATGTGACATCCATACCATGAATACTACTTAGCAGTAAAAAAGAACAAACTATTGATACACACAACTTGGATGGATCTCAAGGTCAGTATGTTGAATGACAAAAGCCAATCTCAAAAGGTCACATACTGTATGTAACATTATGGAACATGACAAAACTACAGAGATGGAAATTAGTGGTCACCAGGGGTTGGTGGGCAGGGGGTAGGTAGGTTTGACTACAAAGAGGTAGCATAAGGGAGATTTTTGTGGTGACAGACTAATTCTGTATCTTGACTGTGGTGACAACTATACTATACACATGTGACAAAATGATACAAAACTATACATATACTTATACCATTATCAACTTCCTGGTTTTGATATTGTACTATAGTTATATAAAATGTAACCAACGGGGGAAACTGGGCCAAGCGTACACAGAGATCTTTCTGTATTATCTTTGCAACCTCCCATGAATCTATAATTACTTCAGAATAAAAAGTTTTAAACAATCCAATCAATGTAAAATCATCCAAGAGTTTGGGAAACATGGGAGAATTTATAAATTTGTTGAAAAGGGTAATGCAGGGGCGCCTGGGTGGCTCAGTCGTTAAGCGTCTGCCTTTGGCTCAGGTCATGATCCCAGGGTCCTGGGATCGAGCCCCGCATAGGGCTCCCTGCTCGGCGGGAAGCCTGTTTCTCTCTCTCCCACTCCCTCTGCTTGTGTTCCCTCTTTTGCTGTGTCTCTCTCTGTCAAATAAATAAAATCTTAAAAAAAAAAAAAGAAAAGGGTAATGCAAACCAAAGTGCAAACCAAAGATGGATAGGGATGATCATGGTGCAGCCTAGAAAGATAGCTGGAGAGTTTGTTCAACTCCCCAAAATAGATAGTTCAACCATTTACTGAATACCTTGTATATGTAAGACATAGTGCTAAAAATAGCAGTGGGGGTTAAGAAAAAGGTCAAGCACTTACCTCTGAATTAATTTACTAAGAAGATAGAACAATTGTTAAAGGCCTCAGGGCCTCTGCAAAAGCAGTATCCTTTGCCTGGAACACTCTTCTGTTTTTCTAGTTAGTTCTTAACCATCCTTGAACTCTCAGTTCATTGTCGCTTCTTCAGGGAAATCCTCCCTAGCTCTCCTCATTGCCCTCTCCATTAGACCAGGTTCCCCTACTACATGCTCATACAGCACCCTATATTTTTAATTCATAACACTAATCACCATTGACAAAGAATTGTGTAATGATTTGATATCTATTTTCCCCATTAGGCTAAAATTTCCAAAGGGCAAAAACAGGTCTATGCCACTCACCACTGTATTCCCAAACCCAATGCCATGCCTGGCAAATGACAGAAGTTCAAAATATATTACACAAATGAATCCATACAAAGCTATAATTCATATGTACAAATGAGCAGGCAGACAGTAAGAGTTACTGGATGGAAGAACCCAAGATCACTTCAATTTGAGAAAGCCAGTTTATATGGGATAGAAGGTTCATGCAGAGGATAAAGAATCTTATATCCGAAGTTGAACATGATTATCAACCTTTCAGCAATAGGAACCCACTGAAGAATTGAAACAGGAACGAAATGTGTCCAATGTCTTCTATAGGAAAATTACTGTGGAGAATGGACTGGAACTGAGAGGGTAAGATATAAGGAGTGGTAAAAATAATTCTGAGGACCCTGTGGTAATGCAGGCACAAAATGATATGAAAGGGTGGCCACGGGAACAGCCACATGTGTGAAATACTAAGAACCAACAGAACTTAAGGACTGATTAGATATAGGGGCACAAAAAGGGTAAGGGCCAAAGATGATCCAAGAGGTTTAACAGAGAGTGATCAATGAAAGCCAGTACCAATAACAGAAATGGAAAGTCATAATTAAGTCCTTAGGAGAAGGGAATGTGCTTTGTTAGAAGTCTCAGGTAACATCCACACAATTGAAGATACGAGACTATGTGGAAAAAAAGTCAAGGCTGGCAATGTAATATGTGAGTGGATCACAGTTAAGGTTTAAGAGTGAATGAGATCTCTCATAGGGGAGAAGGTATAAAGGGCCTTCAATGAAACCCTTAAAGCCATATGATTTGCCCCTTGCTTGAATTATGTTTATCATGTCGTGGACTCATTCAGACTGTGACTTCCCTGAGGGCACATCTGATCTCACCCTTGCATTCCCTAAAAGTATACATTAAAGAGTGTTTTACATAACTGGTGCACAGTAAGCAGCCTATTAAAGGAATCAGTTATATTCAAGGTAATTTCCGGTTAATATTTCCTGTTCCATCTGCACTCTGTATTTCAAAAGGTGGTGCCACAGTGGCGTCTGATTTCCCAAGGCTCTATAACTGATGAATTGACGGACAAGACTTTGGGACTGTGAAAAATACATAACCCCCAATGAGATTAGAACTAAAGGAAATCCCAACTAGAAGTAGGGAATACTCTTCAAGAAGTTTCTGCATAAAATTAAACAGGAAATATTATTTACTGAGGGAGAGAAACAAATGAAAATTTTCAATTGTATGCATGATACAAGTTGACAATGTACAAAAAGTAAAGAAGCTTCGGCTGAAATGAAGGATAAACAAGATAATTAAAGGGACTTGAGGACAGTTGAGAGGGATATTTTTTAAAAAAAACATATTGAGGGAAAAGTCATTCACCTGCTTGCCCACAAAATATTCCTGGGTATTACAGAAGTAGAATAAAAGGCTAACCTGATTCAATACTTAGATGAACAGTGTTTCCCCAAGCTGTATAAAATAAGGAAAAAGACTGCTAAAATCGATCAGGAGACAAACTGGATGACGGCCCCCGCCCCCCAAATTAAATTATCTAGGCTACAGTATTCCACAGTGTTCTAACCCTGAATCATAGCAAATGTCCTAAGTGCTTCCAGATAGGTGAGTGTCTCTGTGGGAGAAGTCAGGGAAAAGAAAAGAAACTCGCTGGAATCACAGATTCTAGGACCCTGACAAGTCAGGTAATCTGTAATCCAACCACCCTCTCAGTATCAGACAGCTTCCACAAGTTTAAAAGATGGCCAACCAGTCTTTGCCTATTTCCAACAACAGTAAATGACCACTGGTAAAGTGACTATTCTCTCGTTGGACAGCTCTAAATTGTTGTAAAACCCTTTGAAGTTATCCCTCAGTAACTTTCACTCCGGGTCCTGGTTCTCAAGAGCAATACAGTGAAAAGTGAAAGCTGTATTTTGGATTTTTTTTTTTTTAACTTAAAACCCCCCCCCAAATAACTAGATATTACTTCCTGGCGGGTCAATACATTCCCTTCTTTCAATAATAGGAAAATTGACTTTTTCCCCCCAGCGTTTGACTCCCCTTAAAAAAAAAAAAAAGTAATGCCAGGCACAGGTTCCTTTAGACTCCGAGCTGCGACCTCCAAAGCAGAGCGAAGAAAAGGGGCTTAAATAACTACATACACTAAGATATGATGCAGCTGACATGAAATCCCCGTTGCTAAGAAGCAAGCAGTTCTAGCCCGTGTCGGGACGCGATAGAAGCCACAGACCTGGTCTGGCTTCTCTCAGGCTGTAGGGGCCCAAAGTGCCTGCACCTCTCCTTGCCAACGCCGCGGGGGGCTGAATGGGCGCTCTTTCCCAGGCCAGCGGCAAGCCCGGCGCCTCACAGGGCAGAGCGCTCGGCCGGGAGAAGCAGCAACGCTGAGAGGAAGGTTCAGTGAAGCACCTGGCAAAGCCCAAGCCGAGCCACCGGGCCAGCTGCCCGTACGCCCAACCACCGTGTCCGCCAGAGGCCACCCGAGAAACGGTACCGGTGGAAGCTCCTGGAGTTGGAGACGTTTCTGGCTCGGTCGGGGTCCCGTCTATTCCTCCCGCCTACCCTCTCTCTCTGTGGCCCAAAGCTGAGCCGGAAGCCACCCCAAGGGGTGATGTGCAGGAGGCACGCCACGTTTGGGGCGAATGCTGCGGGCCGGCCCGAGCTCTCGAGCTAGCGAGCAGCTGCGGCGGTCACTCACCGAGAGGACGCTCATGCGGATTGGGGTCTCCAACAGGCACGCCATCTTGAGCCTTCCCACCGGGCTACGGCCGGTGCCGGCGCGGGGGCCGGCACTTTCGACAAGGAACTATTGGGCCAACGAAAGGCACCTTCTGCAGAAAACCAGGCAGGTAGACGAAAACACACCACGCTCTAGGCACAGCGAAGTACGGCCAGGGCCCGCAGAAGGGAGAGGAAAGGAAAACCGCGCCAAGGGCCTCCTCACGAATCGTCCTCTCAGAAACGACAGCTACTCTCAGCCTGGGTTAGAGCTGGGAGCGGGCAGCAGTTCCCGCATGCGCAAAGAAGATCTGCCAGCCCCACCTGCCGCTCGCGGTGGGCGGAGCCACAGGGGCGGGGTCTCGCTCTGGCGCTGCAAACTCGTTACAATGCGGGAGCTCACGTACTCATATTATGAAAAGCTAGTATGCGGAGTCACATACGTAATTTGAAGTTCACATTCATATTCATTATCTCACTCTTTTGCACCAGACTCCTAGCGTTGTTATTATCGCCATTTTGCAGATGGAGGGACTGTGGTCTCGGAACCAGGTCTTCAGCATAATCTGCCCGACCCATTTATTCTGGTGTAGTGTTAAGAATAGATACTCTAGAACAAGAACGCCTGGGCTTAATCTTTACTACTTCACTTATTAGCTGCATTACCTCCAGCAAGTTACTTAACCTCCTTATGCTTCAGCTTTCTCTTCTATAAACTAAGGGCTATGAAAACGGAGAACTAAAGCTCTTTAGAACATGCCTGGAATGTAGAAAGCGTTATATATGTATTAGTATATCCCCAGCCTCTGAGTCAAATTAAAAAAAAAAAGGTGGGGGGCAAATATCTGAAGAATTAACACTAAAGTGCTCTGGTAACTGAAGCCAAATAAAAACATGCTTCTAATTATATTTTCTGATTGATTAATCCAGCTTTCCCACTCCGTGTGTGCGTGTGTGTACCAAACTGTCCTGCACTTGACAAGTTTCACCTGCGTCCTGCCTGTAACCAGTAAGTTTTCATAGAATGGTTGCAATGAGCCTGTTTCATTACTTGTTGTTGTTGTTGTTTTTTCCATTTTTATAGCCACTCCTTAATTCAAGCTGTTACTACCTCTCCCATGGACTAGAGCAATAGCCTTCCAACTGATCTTGTAGCCTCTACACTTTGCTCCTCACTGCTTTCCTATCTTCTTCCTGTTTAGATATCCCCCTCTTTTAGAAAGTTCCCCTTAAGCCACTTTGCTTTTAGAAAAGCCCTCTACATTAAAACCCGTTTTTGCTAACAAAAGAAATCCAAGAGAATTTTTGCTTTTATGAAAAAAGGTAGTAAATGAAAATAGCAGAGTTTGTTTTGCAGTGAGCCTTTATAAAGGCAGCTCTCAACCCCAGGCAGCGGGGGAGAGTGACATCCCCAAGCTCCTTCCCCGGGAACTACATTCAGCATCTCAGTATCAAGCCACCCATAGCTTTGAACTTGTCTGTGAACACCTGTGCTTTATCTCCATTTATTTTGTGCATCTCTTAGCAAGATATGTCCTAAGGTATCAGAAATGCCTAAAAGGTTATTTTTCAGGTCTGGAAATGCTCAGAAATGTTTCTAAATATTTCCATATAAAGTAATGGTAATTGCTTCTTCACTTTATATCATTTTGGTTTAGAAAGTTTTGATAAGAACTCTCTAATTTTGGATAGTGGGGGAAACCTGTACTTGGTTTACAAATTTATTGTAGCCCTAATTATCCTTGCTTACGGCTCTGCGTTCCCAAACAACTGCTGAGTTTCTGGAAAGCAGGAATTTCATTTTAGATTTTTCCTTGTGCAGTATTTCCCAAACTTCAGTAATCTGCATACCACCCATGCAATCTTTGTCAGTCTAAACCCAGGTGTTATTATTCACTCAATATTTTTCTTTAAGGTCAATTTCAATTCATTAAATAGTTTTCTCTTCATCCTAAATGATAATAGTCTGTAAAATCAAGTTTTTTGTGCTCCTTATTTTTATTCTAGTACATATTAACATACTAACTACAAAAAAGTTTAAATGTCCATTTGTCATCTAAAATCATGCCATATACTGCATACCATAAAGAGCAGAGCATAACCTTTGGAACAGAGGATACAAAAGTATCAATTGAATTTTCAGCTGACATTTGTACAATATAGAGTTGTGATAGCTGTGTTTATCCATGCTTCATCCATTAGCTCAAGCAATACATCCTCCAGGAAGCCCCTTCCCCAAGTATAAGTTAAATGACCCCTCCCCGTGTTTTAATGCATTTTTAATGTTCTTGCCACTAACACAGCTTCTCCAACAATATATTGTAAATTTTTAAAGATTTTATCTATTCATTTGAGAGAGAGAGAACGAGAGAGCACAAGCAGGCAGAGTGGCAGACGGAGAGGGAGAAGCAGGCTCCCCACCCAGCAGAGATCCTGATGTGGGGCTGGATCCTAGGACCCTGGGATCATGACCTGAGCTGAAGGCAGACACTTAACCAACTGAGCCCCTCAGGCACCCCATATTGTAATTTTTTTCTAATTGTTTACTTGTTTGTCTCCCCATTATACTCTTCAGGACAAGTACTAGGAATTTTATCTACTAGGTCTTTTATCTCACTTCCTAGCATAAAATAATCACGGTAAATGCTTATTGAATGAATTTTTTACTTAGTTTGGTCACCCCCACAGGCAGATCCTGGAACAGTGATTTGGGTGCAGGTAGTTTACTTGGGAAGTGTTTCCAGAGACCAGAATCGATGGGTCAGGGAGAGTAAAAAAAAAAAGGAAAAGTCAATATAAGGCTCCATTATTGAAATCACTGCTTTCTCCTTGAGGACCTCTGAAAAATGTACAGAATGCTCCCCTGGATATCCCTCTTGCAGCTGGAGCATTTATCCACCCTCCCATCTGGTATTGGTTGAGGGTTTCCCCAGGGCTGGTAACTGTCCTGGATTGTACTTCCGCACAGAAGAGAGAGGGCTTCCTTAACCTGGTATAGAAAAGCAGAATCTGTAGGCTTGCTTTTGGGGTGCAACATAGATGGCATGAATCTGAGCTTGCAGCAGAACCATCATTAGAGTTGTGGCTGAAATCAGAGTGGACAGGAGCTAGAGAATGTAACTAGAGCATCCAACACCTCTGCTACTCAGGCTTTCCTATTTTATTTCCAGAAGACTGACATAGCCATTTTATGGAAAGGAAGCATTGATTAGCAAACTTCTAAGCTTGGGGATCAGGAATCTCATTCCTAGTTCAAATTTTGCTGCTAAAAAACCTTAGGTATACTCTTCAAAGCCAATTAATGAGTAGAAATTGAGGAGTAATAAGATTTTGATTCAGCTTTCATGTAACAGCAACAACAGAACAGGTAACCTTGGCACAGTGGTGGGAAGAGGGAACTATCCACACTGACTTCCCTACAAACAGGAATGAAATTTCCCCCCATCCTCCCATGGCTCTTATTGCAGAGCAGTATTAATTTCTTTTCTTTCTTTAAAGATTTTATTTATTTATTTGATAAAAAGATGGAGAGAGCAGGAGCGGGGACAGGCAAAGGGAGAAGCAGGCTTCCCACGGAGCAGGGAGCCCAATGTGGGGCTTGATCCCAGGACCCTGGGATCATGACCTGAGCCCAAGGCAGACACTTAACCGACTGAACCACCAAGGCGCCCCAAGCAGTATTAATTTCTGAAAAAATAATGATAACAAGGTGTGAATTTAATAAGGCAAAACAGTAATGCACAGTAAAAAGTAAGTAGCCAGAAAGAAATTTGAAAAGTATTTATAAATGTCTAAGTGCAATTACCAGGATAGAGAAAACCGAATTTTTGAAAGTAGAAACATACCTATGCAAAAAGAGGAAAGCATAAAGTATAGAAAGATAGATGTAAACCAAAAACTGAATGGCCTCAAAAGGACTTTGGAAGAAACTTTAGCAAGATTTGACAACAGAGGAGTCTTTAGAACAAAAAGAGAAAATGCAGTAATGGTGGTACGGAAGAGATATAGTTCAGTTTAACAGTCACTAACTGTGGGTTTACTTGTGCACATATTGTACTAGGGATTCAAAGTAGTATAAAGACGTGGTTCCCAACTTCAAGCAGGCAGGAATAAAAGTGACACTCTGAGAGGTTCAATAATTTGTTTAAGGTTGCTTAGGGGATGAATAAGAGGCTGAATCAATTTGGGCACAGGCTTCTCTATTTCAAAATCCTTACCAGAGCCCTCACAGTCTCCTGGGACCTGACAGGCCTATCCCACATGGGACAACTAAGTACTCACCTAAGCAACCAGCTAATTAAGCAAAATCTACAAGGGCTTTTGCAATGGGAAATAATGCATCAGTAATTCAGCAGGTGTTTGGAGGGTATAAAATATGCATGTGCATAAAGCAGAATTAGTAAGGTGTTGAAAAAGTCTTTTATTAGAAATTACAGTAAAAAATGTTCTTTTTATAACCAAATTATGGTAGAATTCCAACTTACAAATATAAAAGAAATGATGGAATTTGAAAGCCACCACATGACAACCACGTGAGCTATAAATGTTTGAAGCAAGAATCATCAATGGATGCTTACACTAATTGGTGAAAATATAATGAAAAACAGGATATTTATCCAGTCTCAAAGCATCTTCCCACAAGTGACTAATGATGGTAGAGAAACTTGGTAGACACCAGTTATTCAAGCGACTGCAATTAATATCACCACTAATGGGATAAATAGACACTATGATAGGATGTACGGATAAGGATACAACATCACTTCCATGGTATTCCTGCCAAAAATGCACAAGTGTAATCATGAGGAAACATCAGACAAACGCTAACTGAGGGACATTCTACAAAACAACACACCCACATCCTTTAAAATTGTCATGAAAGACAAAGAAAAGCTGAAAAATTATTCTAGATTAAAGGAGACTAAAGTGACATGACAATCAAATTTAACTTGTGATCTGGGATTGAATCCTGGACAAGGAAAAAAGCATTTCCCCCCTCTTGCTACAAAGGTTATCAATGGGAAAGTTGGCAAAATCTGAACAAAATCTGTAGATGATTGCTAATCATTACAACTGTCCTGAGTTTGATAATTGTACTGTTCTTATGAAGAGAATGCCCTTCATACACAGTGAAGAATTTAAGTGTAAAAAATTGAGTAGCTGTGAGTTAAGCAATTTTTTTCTTTAATAATGAAAAAGGAACTCATTTATTTATTTTTTTAAAAGATTTTATTTATTTATTTGACAGAGAGAGACACAGCGAGAGAGGGAACACAAGCAGGGGGAGTGGAAGAGGGAGAAGCAGGCTTCCCGCTAAGCAGGGAGCCTGATGCGGGGCTCGATCCCAGGACCCTGGGATCATGACCTGAGCCGAAGGCAGACGCTTAACGACTGAGCCACCCAGGCGCCCCAAGGAACTCATTTAGACAACAATTTTTAAAAAGAGGACCAAGGATCCCGCAAATGTATTCTTTCAACAAAATGTATATACTAGATGTCCACAATGTGCCGGGCACAGTGCCCAGGAGTGGGTAATACAATTATGAACAAGATAGATACATTTCTTGTTCTCACGGAGCTTTCAGGCACAAGGTAAAGAGAGACAAGAAAATAAGCAATTAGACTTTCCTTCTGGTGCTGCGGCCACAGCCATGAATATGCTCAGGCTTCTGAAGAGGCTTGCCTCCAGTGTCCTCGCTGTGGCAAAAAGAACATCAGGTTGGACCCCAATGAGAGCAATGAAATCACCGATGCCAACTCCTGTCAACCGATCCGAAAACTGATCAAAGATGGGCTGATCATCCCGAAAGCTGTGACTGTCCATTCCTGGGCTCAGTGCTGGAAAAACACTTTGGCCTACGGGAAGGGCAGGGCTATGGGCATTGGTAAGAGAAGAGGTACAGCCAATGCTCAAATGCCTGAGAAGGTAACCTGGATGAGGAGGATAAGAATTCTGCTCCAGCTTCTCAGAAGATACTGTGAATCTAAGAAGAAGATGGGACCGCCACATGTATCACACAGCCTGTCCCTGAGAACGAAGGGTCAGGTGTTCAAAAACATGAGGGTTCTCATGGAACACATCCACAAGCTGAAAGCAGACAAGGCTCGCAAGAAGCTTCTGGCTGACCAGGTTGAGACTGGCAGATTGAAGACCACGGAGGCTCCCAGGCGCCGCGAAGAGCAGCTCCAGACCAAGGAAGAGGAATCATCAAGACTCTGTCCAAGGAGGAAGAGACCAAGAAATAAAACTCCCTCTCTTTTGTCTGTACATAGTGGCCTTGGCAATAAAACAGATCAGTTAGTTATTCAATAAAACAAACTTTTATCTGCCAAAAAAAAAGAAAGAAAAAGAAAAGGAGTTATTAGAATGTAGAATAATAAGTAAGAGGGTATGGGGCTAAGGCAGCCTCTAGGAGGGAAATGTTACCAGGACTGAAGTCCTTTCCGTGGAGGTGGCACCCAAGCTCTGACATGAAGTGTCAAGAGGAGCAGACGAGGCAAAGCTCTGAGTGATTTTCCACACAGAGCCTGGCTTGTCCATAAACATTCACCTAATTGAACAGCTAAGGCACCACTTCTCTGTATTTAGATCTAGAAACACTAACAGATCTCCTAAAATCAATGCTAGGACAAGAGTTCCAATTATTTATAGGAAAAGAGATACTATAAAAGCAGCCGGGCTTCAGTTGGTTATACCATCTTCTGGATTGCCTGGGTAATAAAAAGACACCTCTGCCCCAAACAATGACGACCACATTAGGCCGATGGGTTTGAAAATGAAGACGTGAAGGTAACAAGTTAGGTAAAGTAAAGCCAATCTGTTCACCATTTACAATGCAGGAATGGAATCTGGAAGTTATCATACTTGTAAACAAGAGATATTGAGGTTTGTTTTTATTTTTTTTAATGAAATCAGAAAGTGCAATGAGATGTCTGACAAGTTTAAGATTCAGAAGCTAGAAACACCACAGCACTTTTATTCTTTTGTGATGTTTGCCTCTCTTCAGTTTAGTTTTACCAACACAGACTTGCTCTCTTCTTAGCTTTCCTTTAGAGTGTGCTGCCATCAGGTGGTGGCAGGTGCCAAAATCACCTAGTTCTATTATAAGATATAGTTAGCAAGGACGGATGTTTTTTTCTTGATGTTTGTCACATTTTATTTAAAAACTGACTTGAAAACTCATTGCTCAAATATCTCCATAGCTCACTCCCTTACTTCATGAAGGTTTCTGCTCAATGTCACCCTATCAGCATGGTCTTCTAGAACCACACTATATTCATGAAATGCCCTACTCCCCATCTGAGCATTTCCTATCCCATCACCCTGCTCTATATTTAATCATCCATCTTTTAAATATGGTTCTTTATTTCTGTGTTCCTTATTTTTATTCAACTCTTATTTGGCTGGATTTCATTGTCAAGTCATTTTTTCATCAAAAAGGGCCCATGGGGTATTGTTTCCTTGGAGTTATTTTATGGATGAAAACATCCGCTTGTTGCCTTTTACTTGAATGACACCTTGCCTGGTCTAACAATATAGGAAAACAGAACCTATTCTAGGTATTTTAAGCAAAAAGATCACAACATTTTTGGAAGGGCTAAAGATGCAAATGAGGTGGGGAGGAATATATTTTACTTGAGATCAGGAACAATAGGAAGTTCACCACCTCTGAAGGAGTTTGAGGTGCTGAGTTACCACTACCATGGCTAGAGCCAGAAGAGAAACAACTTTTACCTATCTTCTCCCTTCTAATTTCACTCAAGTGTTTCTCATTTGCAAAACCGAATCTGGACCTCAGCTGGCAAGGGAGTCTAAGAAATGTAGTTTCTCAGTTCTAGCCCCTGCAATACATGGATGGGCCGAAACAAAAAATACAGACACACACAGAGGGAGGGAGTATTTTATATATCTATATATCTATGATACATTATATATATAAATTATATATCTGTCATATATAATAGGTATTATATATGAGAGTAAATGGCAGAAATGATGCTCCTTTATCCCTAATGTATTATATGTATATATATAAATGTAATATGTAAGTTTCCTAAAAACAAGAAATTCCCTTATATAACCACAGTAAAATTAACAAAACCAGGACATTAACCCTGATGCAATATTATTGAATTTACAGACCTTATTCATATTTGGCCAATTGCCCTAATGTCTTGTATAGTACCATATTCATGAATCTTCTGTCTCCTTTAATTTTTAACCTTTCTCAGTTTGTCCCGTATTTTATGAGCATATTTTTAAGAAAGATAAACCAGTTATTTTTCAATTGCCTTTCTCAATTTCAATTTGTCTCCTATTTTTCAAGATTAGACTTGAGTTATGCATTTTTGGCAGGAATACCACAGAAATAAAGTATGACATATCAGGAGGCACACGATGTAGATTAGTTCACTCCTAATAAGATTAACTTTGATCATTCTGTTAAAGTGGTGTCTGCCAGGTTTCTAGTGTAAAATGCTTATTTTTCTTTGTGTTATAATACATATCTTTTGGAAAGATACTTTGAGACTATATAAGTAGTCTCAAATAATAGATACGTTGAAACTATGTAAGTATCCTATTACTCTCTAAAGTTTTACTCAGTGGTTTTAGCATTAGTTGAATATTCTTGCTTGAAACAATGATGATGATGATGACAAAATGGTTATCTCTAATCCAACTTTCCTTCCATATTTACCAATCAGCATTCTTGTGTAAATAAGATCCCTCTCGTTCCCCTATTATTTATTTATATCAGTAGAGAATACAGTTGACCCTTGAACAACATGGGTTTGAACTGTGTGGGTCCACTTATACATGGATTTTTTTCTTATAAATGTATTTATAAGAAAATGTATTTTCTTATGTACTTATAAATGTATTTTCTCTTCCGTATGATTTTCCTAATAACATTTGTTTGGGTCCAGCTTACTTTATTGTAAGAATACACTATGCAATACATATAAAACACAAAATATGTGTTACTTAACTGTTTACGTTATCATTAAGTCTTCCGGTCAACAGTAGGCTATTGGTAGTTAAGTTATACATGGATTTTTGATTGTGTGGGAGTCTGTGCCCCTAACCCCCGCATTGTTCAAGGGTCAACTGTAGTAGATTCCTACTTTATTTGATGGCCTATAGTCTGTTACTATGATTATGCATTTTGATGCTGAAATTGTTTCAGACTTGGCCAGTGGCAAGACCTTCAATCGGTGTCTTTTGATGTCTGAGATTCTTTGAACACTTCCTTGCTTTCTTGCACAAGATGATCCATGTTCATTTTGTACTTTCTCTGTCCTAGAATCAACTACTTCAACAAGAAGACTTCATTTCTTTTAGAGGGGAATGGTATTTAGAAACCAAGGTCTGGTTGTCCCTAAGAAGTTTTAATGAACACCTGCTCAGCCTCATCCCAGATTATGCTCTTTTTAGCATGTTTCCATTGTAACATGTGGTTTCTCTTTTCATCTTGCTCATTGCTGAGTGCTTCTATCTAGATATTGCCTTTGCTCTGATAGAATCAAGGAATTTCTTTCCCAGCAGGTCTGAGACCTGTTTGTTTCCCCATGGGACTACACACACACTTTGAGGGTACCTGTCTGTTCAGTGAGTGTGCCTTTTCACATTTTCAAAAAGAATTATCTTCATTGTTCATTCAATCCATTTTACTCCAACAATTTTTCTGTTTCTTCTCATTCAGAATAGGAAGAGGGTGAGACATGTGACATGTGGGCTCTTTCCATAGTTTGGGTATTGTGCACATTGCTGCTATAAACATTGGGGTGCAGGTCCAATCATCCTTATTTTCATCTTTTATTTCCTGCTTTGACCACTAGTTTTTGAATGTTATGGTATTAGGTTATTGTTTCCTATTGGTCACAAAAGAAGAAAATCCAAAAGACTGATATATTAAAATTTTCTTATAAACTCTGCATGGAAATCATAAGGAGATACCACTGCAGAAAATGTAAGGAAATGTCTAAAATGTAACAGACAGACAATACCAAGGCTGTTGAGCACATGGAATCATTGGAATGTTTTATATTCCTTAGGAAAGTGTAACTGGAACACTTTGGAAACTGACCTAGCTATCAAAGCTACACATATATCTACTCTATACCCAGAAATTATATTCCTGGACATAATCCAAGGGAAATAAGTGCTATGTCCACTAAAAGATTCTTACAAGATTGTACATAGTGGTTTTATTCATAATAGCCCCAAAGTAGAAACAACCCAATTGTCCTTCAGCAGGACAATAGACAAGCAAACTGCGGTATGTTCACACAATCGAATATTACACAGTAATAAGAAACAGCATCCTATGATTATATCTATTTATATTATAGATTTACAGATGAATCTCACAGACACTAAATTAAGTTCATAATATATATTGGAATTTATATGAAGTTTATAAACAAGCAAAGGTGAAATAGGTGAAGGGGATTAAGAGTCCACTTATGATGAACACTGAGTAAGTATAGAATTGTTGAGTCACTACACTGTACACCCAAAACTAATATAACACTGTATGTTAACTATACTGGAATTAGAAAAAAAACAAGCAAAGCTCATCTATGTTGATAGAGGTTAGAATAGTGCTTTTCTTTTGGGTGTAGGGGCTTGTGAGGAAGTACAAAGGAGCCTTTCTGAATGCTGGAAATATTTTATATCTTGATATGGGTGGTGGTTATATGGGTGATTACATATGTGAAAATGCATCAAAATGGGCTCTTAAGTTTTAATTTGTTCATGTTACTTCAAATTGGACCTCAATTAAAATATTTTACATGGAAGAAAAAAGGATCCAGAAAATGATAATTCCTGTAGATTAAAAATCAAATGGATCTATGATCAAGTAATCTTGGACAAAGCAAGAAAGAATATCCAATGGAAAAAAGACAGTCTCTTCAACAAATGGTGTTGGGGAAATTGGACAGCCACATGTAGAAGAATGAAACTGGACCACTTTCTTATACCATACACAAAAATAAACTCAAAATGGATGAAAGACCTAAATATGAGACAGGAATTCATCAAAATCCTAGAGGAGAACACAGGCAGCAACCTCTTCGACCTTGGCTGCAGGAACTTCTCACTAGACATGTCTCCAAAGGCAAGGGAAACAAAAGCAAAAATGAACTGTTGGGACTTCATCAAGATAAAAAGCTTTTGCACAGCAAAGGAAACAGTCAACAAAACCAAAAGACAACCTACAGAATGGGAGAAGATATTTGCAAATGTCTTATCAGATAAAGGGCTTGTATCCAAGATCTATAAAGAACTTATGAAACTCAATATCCAAAAAATAAGTAATCCAGTCAAGAAATGGGCAGAAGACATGAACAGACATTTCTCCGAAGACGACATCCAAATGGCCAACAGACACATGAAAAAATGCTCAACATCACTCAACATCAGGGAAATACAAATCAAAACCTCAATGAGATACCACCTCACACAAGTCAGAATGGCTAAAATGAATGAGTTAGGAAACAACAAATGTTGGCAAGGGTGTGGAAAAAGGGGAGCACTTTTACACTGCTGGTGGGAATGCAAGCTGGCGCAGCCACTCTGAAAAACAGTATGGAGGTTCCTCAAAAGGTTGAAAATGGAGCTACCCTATGACCCAGCAATTGCATTACTAGGTATTTACTCAAAGGATACAAACATAGTGATCCAAAGGGGACTTACACCCCTATGTTTATAGCAGCAATGTGCACAATACCCAAACTATGGAAAGAGCCCACATGTCACATGTCCATTAGCAAATGAATAGATAAAGAAGATATGGTGTATATATATATATATATATATACACACACACACACACACAATGGAATAG
>NC_058403.1:121330090-121381433 GCF_002201575.2 Neomonachus schauinslandi
AAAAAAAAAAAAAAAAAAAAAGAAAGAAATCTTACCCTTTGCAATGATGTGGATGGGACCAGATAGTATTATGCTAAGCAAAACAAATCAATCAGAGAAAGACAGTTATATGGTTTCACTCTTATGTAGAATTTAGAAACAAAACAGAGAATCATAGGGGAAGGGAAGGAAAAATAAAATAAGATGAAATCAGATAGAGAGACAAACCGTAAGAGACTCTTAACTATAGGAAACAAACTGAGAGTTGCTGGAGGGGAGGTGGGTGGGGAAGTGGGGTAACTGGGTGATGGGCATTAAGGAGGGCACTTGATGTAATGAGCACTGGCTATTATATGCAACTGATGAAGCACTGAACTGTATCTCTGAAACTAATAATACACTATATGTTAATTAATTGAATTTAAATAAAATTTAAAAAATCAAATGGAAAAAGTTAAATTTAGCAATGCTGTAAAAAGCATCTCTTATATATTTAAAAATCCAAATCAGAAGGAAAACATAGTATTAAAAAAGATTAGAAATACTAGATTTCCAGTCCTTTCTTCTCTTTTGTTCAGTTTAAACATAATGAAAGTTATATCTTGTACATTTGAAAGAAATTGCCTGTAAGCCACTCTGGGTACAATGTCTTTCAATGGATTTCTTCGACTTTTCCAGAATTTTCTTGTCATGGTTCTGTTAACATCTTCTGCTTACTTTTGAATTAATCCTGGTGTCATTGTTCCTACAATGTTATTTTATGCATTTTTTTTTTAAATGAGAGATGGATTTGTTACTCTCTGTATTATCTTGATTAGATTACTTTTCTTGATCAAATTGGCCAGTGGTGTTTACTTTTTCTGTCTTGGCCACTCATTTTTCAGTTGTTTGGTTCTTTTCCCTCCTGGATGTTTTCGAGACATTCTTCTGCTTTCATTGAGCTTGCAGTCTAGTTATGCAAACACCTGTTTGGTAGGAAGAAGAGTCCCCGGCCCCTTTAAAAAAAAATAACTGATAATTTTAGAAACTTTTCAGTGGGTAATTTCGAAACCCTCAGCGAGTTTTTAAGTTTTATTTAAAAATTATTTTTAGTTTGATGTGTCTTTTAAAAAATCTTTTAATTTCTAATTCGCTTTCAGGCAATTATCTGCCTTGAGAGGTTCGTCCTAGGGAATTAGCCAATCCCACGGTCTCACTTGTTTAGTCTGGCTTAATTTTATCAAACTAAACTACTGTTTCTGGGTTTAAAAAAATAAACCAACTATTCTGGTTTTGATTTTTTTAAAAAAAGATTAATTTATTTATTAGAGAGAGAGCGCGAACAGCAGGCAGAGGGAGAAGCAGACTGCCCACTGAACAAGAGCCCCATGGGGGAGTCAATCCCAGGACTCTGGGATCCTGACCTCAGCCTAAGGCAGAAGCTTAACCGACTGAGCCACCCAGGGTCCCCTGGTTTTGATTTTTATCATCTGTCAGACTACTAGAATTCAAAGACCCAGGAAGACAAGCAAAGCCCCAACCCACTATAAAGCGCTCTCAAATCCTGTGATTCTTGCCCTCTCTATCCATCTCTCGCGAGATTTGGAAACCGGAAGTGAATTCTATTTCAGGCGTCTTTTCGAGGGGTGCGCTCAGTCAGTGTTGGCGGGAGCTGAACGATCGGTCCGCGCTTTGCTGTCTGCCCTGGGCTGGCTCTGGTGTAGGGGCTTGGGGGCAGCGCTCCCCGCCTCGAGCCGGCAGGATGCGGGTGGCTGTGGCCGGCTGCTGCCACGGCGAGCTGGACAAGATCTATGAGACGCTTGCGCTGGCGGAGAGGCGCGGCCCCGGGCCGATAGATCTTCTGCTGTGTTGCGGCGACTTCCAGGCGGTGCGCAACGAGGCCGACTTGCGTTGCATGGCCGTCCCGCCCAAGTACCGCCACATGCAGACCTTCTACAGGTGAGCGGCGCGCCCCGGGCCCCGGACCCGGCGGTGCGAAGTGTGACTATCCAGCAGTGAGTGGGAGAGAACCCGGACTGGATTCGAATTCCCCCCCCACCCCCCCTCCACTGCCTAGCTGTCTTACTTAGTTACCTTCTTTGTTCACGCTGTGTCTAGGAAAGGTTGCTTAGTAAATGTCACTTTTCTCATTTCCTTTCACCTGTCTTGTCTGTTTTCGGAAATCGAAGCCTGAGGGAAAGACCTGCAGGAAGAAGCTGACAGGTTAATCTACCTTGTACTTGATAGGACTCTGGGACTGCTTTATTTACTGATCCAGGAGTTTTTATTGGACGCCTGCTTAGTGCTCGTCCGCGTTCTAGAAGCTAAGGTTAAGAACTGACAAAGTTCTTAACCTCATTGAACGCACTCTGGCTTTGAACCCAAGGTGTCAGCCCCTTCATTCTTAAGGACAAGTATAGGCAATTCGTTTAGAGTTTTTTATAGTGCGCTCAGATTTTTCCTTTGGATCTTATTTTGCTTTTCTGCTATGCCCAATTTTATAGGCACGAGTTACTGCTTTTCTCTATGTCTGATTTCTGCTATGCCAACTGACAACTTTACCCTTATGTTCTAGGTATTACTCTGGAGAGAAAAAGGCCCCAGTTCTCACAGTCTTCATTGGGGGAAACCATGAAGCCTCAAATCATTTGCAAGAGTTACCCTATGGTGGCTGGGTGGCGCCAAACATTTATTATTTAGGTATGTGTTCCTGAGTAATGTTTTGATTTGTTTGGAATGGAAGAGCCTGTTAGGATTTGTATAATAGTTGGGCAGCATCTTGAGATGTATAGTTTTTTGGGGAATGCCTCTTAATTTAAATAGTTAATTATGAAAATATAAATAAAACAGTTAATTTAAGTAGGTAATCATGAAAATATGTCCATGCTTCATCTAGTGTTTTAAGCAATATAGATAATGTAGTAATAATAAATATAATTGTAAAGGCCTTTTACACTATTTGCAATCCCTTTATTTTTCTTACTCTATTAAATTAAGAAAACTTAAACTTATTATAATGGAAATTGTTAGACATACACAAAAATACAGAATAGTATAATGAGTCTTTGTACCTATTAACCAGCTTCAACAACTATTATCATTCTGCCATCCTTATATCAACCCCACTCCCCTCCAGACTTGTTTGTGGGAAGAAGTGACTGGAGTATTGTAAAACAAATCCCAGCCATCAGATTATTTCACCTGTGAATACGTCAGTACATATTTTTAAGAGATAAGGATTTTTAAAAATATCACAGCTACAGTACCATTATTATACTTAACTAAAATTCCCATTATCTGTTGCCTAGTTCATGTTCAGATTTCTGTGATTATCACAAAGAGGTTGGTTTTACAATTGGCTTGTTCAAATAGACTCCAAACCAGGTCCACACATTTCATTTGACTGTCATGATTCTAAAGCCTCTTAGGCTGTAACGGTCCCTTTTTCTCCCCCACCGCATGTTGTTTATTTGTTGAAGAAAATGAGAAATTTGTCTTGTAGAATTTCCTGCTTTCTGGATTTAGCTGATTGGAATTTCTTATGTTGTTTAACATGTTCCTTTTATCCTCTGCATTACTTGTAATCTGTGTTTAGATTCAGGTTCAATTCTAGTCCTGTTAGACTATACAGGCCTTTCTTCTCTTTATTTAAATGTCTATAGCGGGGCACCGGGGTGGCTCACTCAGTTGAGCATACAACTCTGGGTTTCGGCTCAGGCCATCATTTCAGCAGTGTGAGATAGAGCCCCACGTTGGTCTCCTTGCTCAGCGCGGAGTCTGCTTGAGAGATTCTCTCTCTCCCTCTGCACCTCCCCTAGCTCGTGCTTTCTTTCCCTCAAATAAATAAAATCTTTATAGCTCTAATGATGACATCATAATTTAAGAAATGTAATTTCTCTACTTCGTTACTGGTTGATCTTTTGACAGCTGCAATATTGTGAGAAGGTGTTTGAAGATGGTCAGTCAGAAATGAAATATAGAAACTGCAGGTTCTTTATATCTGTTGACTTTCAGATTTATAACCTATAAATCCATCATAGGACATTTTTCCTTATTCCCCCCCCAACCCACTGTAAAATTCTATTAGGTACCAAATTATGTCTGTTTCTCCCTTAACACACCTAATCTCATTTGTTCCTTCCCTTCTGCTTAGTCTCTTGCCTCTCTGCTTCTAGGCCTCTCCTCCCTAGTCTGCCTTATATATTGTTGGCATATCACTATGTAAGAGAGTAACTTCATCATGACATTTAATTTTCAAATAATTTTAGGACTGCATGGAGTTCTAGGCCTTTAAACTATTCATTTAGTTAGTAAAGAGATTGCCTCTGCCTATGGTAATTTTATTTAACTGTGTGCTTTTTCAGGTTTGGCTGGTGTAGTAAAATACCGAGGCGTAAGGATTGGTGGCATCTCTGGTATCTTTAAATCTCATGACTATCGAAAAGGTATTATTCTAAGAATTGTTTTTAAACTTTGGAACTTGCGTGCTTCAGAGTAACTTAAGCATAATATATAGTTTGACTTTTTCATTGGATTTTTTCTCTGAACTATTATTACTTTTTTAATGAAATATTTTATACATAGGAAAATGTTGAGAACACTAGAACATACTATTTATGTATCCACCATCTAGTTTTATCAAGTCTTTGTATTTTGTAACTTTTAGTTAGGATTTTAAAGAAATGAAACAGTATAGATACAGTCACAGCTCACTGTTTATCTGTCCTCAGTCCCATTCTTCTCCTTTTATCCTTCCCTTTCCTCACCAGGCAGTCATTCTTCTGAATTTGGTATTTGTCATTAGCTTGATTACGTCATTACGAGTTGTGTAACAGCTTTAAACAGTGTATGATATAGCATGTTTTAAACTTGATGTGAATGTATCATTTTGCATGTATCTTCCTGCAGCTTGCTTCATTGTTTACTATTTAGTTTTTGGAATCCATGTTGATATATCTCACTCTATTCATTTTAATTTGTCAGTAGTATTCCATTGTAGAAGTATACCACACTGTACTTACTCATTCCACTGTATCTGAAAAGATTATATCTTGGTTTTCAAGTTAAAGGGATAACTTGGGTTCACATTGATTTCAAATTTTTATGAGTTGGCAGCTAAAACTTATATCCTCAATGTAACTGTTAAATCACAAGTCTGTTCCCTGCTGCGCTGTTCCCCATGATTCTAAACTATTGGCACAGGAGTACAAAAATAGGCCGTCTCCTTCATGGCAAGTGTGGGTGCAAACTGTCCTCCCACTCTTTGGAGGACAGCTGGTAGTCTGTGGAAATTATAAAACCCAGGAGTTCTATTTCCAGGAATGTAATTTACAGATATATTCCATAAGTGCAAAATGATGTGTACACATTTTTTTATTTCAGCCTTGTTTGTAATGACAAAAGGTAGGAACTAATTAACTGTATCATGATAATACAATGTAGTGCTATGAAGCTATTTTTTTTTTTAAAAAAGGAAGAGAAGCAGCTCTATGTGTGACATATACAAAGAACGCCAAGATAAGTGCAAAAAACAAGGCACAGGACATGTATAAACTATACTGCCATTTGTGTAAAAAAAAAGGAAGGATAAAGAAGTTTGTGTATTATTATATGCATAGTTGATATCCCTGGAATAAAATACTAAAACCTGATCAACACTGGTTGCCTCTAGGTAGTGTTTACTGGTGGCTGGGGGACAGGAATAGGAGGATCCCTGCCTCCCATTGTTTTAGCAGCTTTGTAGAGGTAAAATTTACATGTCTTTGGAAGTATACAACTCAATGAGTTTTAGTGACTTTATAGGGTTATGCAACCATCCAGATTTAGAACATTTCTATCATTCCTAAAAGTTTTGTAGTTAATCCCTGCTCCCACCCCAGCCCTAGGCATCACTGGTCTACTCTCTGGAGGAACTCTTCTCATTCCATTCTGATGGTATCTTTTAAATTTTTAAACTATGAATAACCAACATATTCCGTATTAAATATAATTTAATTTAAAAAATCATAAGCCCCTCAGTTATTTAGATTTATAGTTAGTGATCACTTATTAGTAGAAAATACCAGCACTTTAAGAGCAGTGTCTTCGTAAAATTTTTAAGAACCAAAAGCATTAATGACAGACCTCAGTTTTGAAGTGTATGTATATATTTGTATTTGCGCTATTTAAGGGAGTTGAATATAGCTTATTTCTCTTCTTTAATTTAAGGTCATTTTGAGTGCCCCCCTTATAATCCAGCTACAATAAGGAGTATATATCATGTGAGAAATATTGAAGTCTATAAATTAAAACAGGTATGTAAAAAGTACATTATAGCAGACTTGAAAAAATGTTAAAGCAATTCTGTACCAAAGTGTATTTTGATCATTTTGGTATACAACTTCCAAGAAGACTTAATTCAGTATTTCTAAAATTTGGATCTTGAGTTGTTTTTAGGAGTTTCACAGATGAACATTTTTTAATTCTAATGTTATGAATTTATTTTAGGGAGTAATAATAAAATAGAACATTTAATCCATGACTTCAGATATTACTACTTAGGATAAGGCTAAAGAATATCTATTGACATAAAGTGATACTTTAAAGAAAATATTAAAATATTTTAACTAATGGTTTTAAATAGGAAATAAATAGTGGTAAAAATGATAGAAAAAAATGGTAAAATTGTGAAGGTGGCTTTGGAACACTTGGCTTAACTGGAGAGTAGGTGAAACTAGGTTTTTGTTTGAGAACACATTAAATGCCTGACACTGGGCTAAGCAGTTTTCACACATGATATTTCATATAATTGCCACACAATTCTGTGAAGTAGGTGTTACTCTGACTTTGTCACATTAAGGATGCGAGGTCAAGGCTCAGATAGGTAAGTAGCCTTCCCCGGGATTTCCCAAGGAGTTAAGGGGTGGAGCCTGCCTGATGCTCTCAGGCCCTTCCCACCATACCCTACAGTCTCTGCAGGAGCATGAGGATGCTTTGCGGGCATTTCTTTAATACCCTACTCATAACAGTTCCCTACCTTGAATGCTTTTTCCTTTTCCCCATTTCAGTCCTACCAGTCTTCGAAGAACCAGCTTAGATACCAGTGTTCTAGTTTTTTGTTTGGTTTGGTTTTTTAAGTAGGCTCCATGCCCAAGCGTGGGGCCCAATGTAAGGCTTGAACTCATGACCCCGAGATCAAGACCTGAGCTGAGATTAAGGGTCAGATGCTTAACCAGCTGAGCCACCCAGGTGCCCCACCAGTGCTCTGTTTTAAAGCCATCAGCCTATTCTGAAATTTCATTGCACTTACTGCCTGAATCAGTTATTCAGTGATTAGTCATATCTGTCATATCTTGCATCGTCTTGAACCACTTAAGTTATTTTAATTTAGTTTTCCAGGTATTTGTTGCAAATTACTTGAAGGTGCTGGGGATCAGTAAAGTATGGAGTGTATTTTGTGGCCTCCCCATGAAGACACCAGCCACCTTAAATACCTTTACTATAATTTATGTAGTAAACACAGTTTTTTAGGTGTATGCTATATGAGTCCATTAGGGGAAAAAAAAGGAATATATACCTTTGGGTTTTACTGTATTATTTACATTATAGATCTCATGAAATCTGGTGTCTCTGTATCTTAAAACAGTTTATTCACTAGAAAGGAAAAGAATGACAGTTACTATATATTTTAGAGGCCCTCTACCAAAGACCATAGCTGGCTGACAGTCTGATCCCAGTGTATCTGTATGGCCCTGCCTTGCCATGGAAAATAGGGGTGTTTTGTGAGGAGAGGGAAAGCGGTTTCTCCTGGCTTAGATGAGTGAGCTTAGTATTTCTTAGTGTTTCTGTGACCTTCTTAAATGAAGTTTCCTTAGAATGAATTACAGAGAAATCTAAAGCTCTAAGTGGGCAAACGGTTGTGCGGTAGTGGAGAGAAAGCCGGGGATTGCTTTTGATCTTTTTTTTTTTTTAAGTTTTCTTTCTCTTTCTGTTAAAGCTGAAGCAGCCTATGGACATATTCTTATCTCACGATTGGCCAAGAAAGATCTATCATTATGGAAATAAGCAGCAGCTTCTTAAGACAAAATCTTTTTTCCGACAAGAAGTGGAAAATAACACCTTGGGAAGTCCTGCTGCCTCAGAGCTCTTAGAGCACTTCAAGCCCACGTACTGGTTTTCCGCACACCTTCACGTGAAGTTTGCAGCCTTGATGCAGCATCAGGTAGAAACCAAAAATATTTATTCTTTCATTTAACAAACACTTACCAGATATGTGTGGCCTAAGGCACTGTGGGCACAGTTGTAAATTGAGAGAAAGAGATCAAAGATAACTTTGCTCTTGTGAGTAACTCCGTATCCTTGGGGGGAAGAGACACGCAGGTGATTATAAAATAGTGTAATAAATTGGTGATGAAAAGTGCCGGGATACCGTGGGAGCACCTCCGCCATACTGCACTGAGATGGGGATGTGGACCGGAGATGAAGAGATGGAGAAGGTTTTCCAGAGGAATCGACTGTGCCAGGAAGCAGTAGAATCTAGGTAACACCATCCGGGTAGAGCGATCAGTGTGTGCAAAGCCTGGTGGCCTGAATGCCTGGCGCTGATACGCACTGGGGGACTGCAGCGGTCCCTATGGCTGAGGCAGAGGGAGAGATGAGGCTGGAACGAGATCATAGCTGCCTTCTGGGCCATGCTCTGGAGTTTGGGTTTTAACCAGAAGGTAAGGGGGGGAGTTGAGGAGTGATGAAACCAGATTTTCATTTCAGAAAGGTTAGTTTGGTAGCAGTTTTGTGTATGGGCTCTAGTAAGTAAAATGGGAGGCGTAAAAGGACAAGGTTCTAACCTGCGGCGGAGAGGGAACACAGAGAACGCAGGTTCCAGAGAGATTTTGGAAGCGGAATCATCAGGATTTGGTGACAGAGAGGGACTCCCCGAGTTTTCCTTGGGGAAACTGCTTGGATGATAGTGCTCGATGGAAGGTAGAGAATAAATTTATACTTACAATTAGGCTTTTATGGAGATGGTGTGGCTCTCCCTTTCCCCTCCCATTCTCACCAGCTCTGACTTGCCCCATAAAGTATTCCATAGAGAAACCATTTAGAAAATGCTGCGTTAACAAGGTTCGAGATTTCTTCTCAAAGGCTTCCATAAAATTTCTGAGAGTCTTTAATGTGTTAATGGGCACTGCCTTTCTCCAAGAGTGGAGTGTGGTGTGCAGTGCTTCCTGAACTCGACCCAACACTTTTCCATGGTGGGGGTACACTTTAATGATGTTCCTCAAATACAGATTGGAAAGTTCTGTTTGAAAATACTCCTGTAGGCCCTTGCTGTTGTGGGCTTATCCTCACTCCCCAGTTTCACTGGGAGGAGGAGGCAAGGTTACTCCTTTTATTTTCCTTTGGGCCACTGCCAAAGTGATTATTCTCTTTTAATGTCTAACTCATTGGTTTCTATCAGTCACCTTTTCTACATCTGTGTTACTCTCTTCTGTCTCCTAGGGCTCATGACACTCCTGGATTTTTATTGAAGCATCAGATTTGGTACTTTTCTCCCCATCCATCTTCTGTCAACCTCAGGGACTTAAATCTCTGAATTAATATGGTTTGATCCCTTTTTCTTAGCTCCTCAACCTCCTCTGACTTTGCCAGTGTTCTGTTTCAGCCCCTTTTTCCAATACCAAAAGTCACCTTTCCTCAGAACTGCCCTGCTGCCATCATCTGCCTGTAATCTGTGTGCCTTGCACCTCTCTTAGTCCCTCACCACCAGTGAACTAAAACCTGGCCCACAGCAGGATGGCCCATAGCCTGCTTCCTTGTCTATTTTCCTCCATGTGCCTTACTATTCTCCCTGAGTCACTTTTTTACTGCATCCAGTATGATCTTCGTGTTTGTGACCCACCACCTCCTACCCATGTTTCTTTCTGCCAGTGCATTTTTTTTAAATAGTTTCATTGGAGTATAATTTACATAACATAAAATTCACCTATTTAAATGTACAGTTCAGTGAGTTTTAGTATATTTCCAGAGTTCCAGATGTTTCCAGAGCAAATATCACATAGCCCAGTTTTAGAACATTTCCAGCACCCCAAAAGATCTTTTGTGTCTATTTGCTGTGAGTCCGTGTTCTCACCCTCAGCCCCAGGCACCCACTGATCTGCTTTGTGTCTCTCTGGATTTGCCTTTTCTGAACACTTATATAAATGGGATCAAAAATCTGTAGTCTTTGGCTTGTGGTTTCTTTCCTTTGCTTGTTTTTGAGGTTCATTCATTCAGCAGGTTTAGTATTTCTTTCATTTTTATTGTTAAACAATCTTTCATTCTGTGAATGTATCATACCTACTTTTGGTGGTGTATCTAAGAGATCTTTGCCCAACCCAAGGTTATAAAGATTTTTCCGTATAATTTCTTCTAAAAGTTGTTTAGTTTTAGCTCTGCCAGATTACTTTTAAGCTCTTCTGTTATCATTAACCTTTGTGTTATGTGCTTTAACAGTATCAATATTATCATCAGCATTTGTGTCTGCTTTGACTTTTGTTAGGAAGTTGAAACCCAGAGAGTTTAAGTGCCTTGCCTGTCATTTACACAAGTGGTTATAGAACTAACTTACTTTGGAACAGTGACAGTTGTTGCTTTGACACACGACTTAGGGGTATGTTTAATAAAGATTGTTTCCATCCTGTTCTGTGTATGAATTACATGTGATATTTTAACATTTTTTCTTAAATCATGGTTCATATTTCTAGGCCAAGGATAAAGGACAGACAGCCAAAGCAACCAAATTTTTAGCCTTGGACAAATGCTTACCACATAGAGACTTTCTTCAGGTAAAATGAAAATGAAATAACTTTGCGATATAGTTTTGCTCTTCCAATGATTAGAAAAATATTAATTTTCCCTTTAGAATTTATTTATGCTCTATAATTTATGTATTCTGACAATTCTTTGGGAACACTTAAGTTACGTGTTTGTTAGCTATTAAATTGAAATTCTTAGAATATTAAAAATAGAAATGCATTCTTAAAATTACTGATTTCTTTTCTATAGGTAATAGAAATAGAACATGACCCCAGTGCTCCTGAGTACTTAGAGTATGATATTGAATGGCTCACTGTTCTCAGGGCTACTGACGATCTTATTAATGTGACTGAGCGCCTCTGGAATATGCCTGAAAATAATGGCCTGCATACAAGGTAAGGCTGACCTTATTTAGGGTTTGCTCTCTCTGTTGCATACCCAATTTTTGTCCCCTCCACCTTTTTCTTTTCTTTTCTTAATCAAGGGAATTATTGTTAAATGAGTGTCAGAGTAATTCAGGGTTTACTGACTGGTATGGAAAACTACAGATTTTCCATCAAGGGATATAAAATTGGATGATGGGAATACCAACCCAGGTAAGTATATAGATGAATAAGCATGTGTAAAACTAACTATAATATAGTGGAGATTTGGTTAACACATTAATTTGTACTTGTTTTAGAGTGTGAGTTAAGTTTTTTCTAAGAATTGTTTTTATTTCAAAATGGTCCTTTGGCAAATTAACTATAATTTTGTTAGATGGAATTTTTATATATGGTTTATATTTTATCCTTGCACATGAAGTCCATAGTTAGATTTCATCTTTTATTGTCTGAGGCTGATAAAATGTAAAAAGCTATTGTTTTGGACTTTTGTAGGTGGGATTATAGTGCAACAGAAGAAGCTATGAACAAAGTATTGGAAATACTGAATCATGACCTCAAAGTTCCATGTAACTTTAGCATAACAGCTGCTTGTTATGACCCTAGCAGGCCACAGACACAAATGCAGTTGGTTCATAGGATCAATCCTCAAACTACTGAGTTTTGTGCCCAACTTGGCATCACTGACATGAATGTCAGGCTTCAGAAGGCCAAGGAAGAACATCACTTGTGTGGTGAATTTGAAGAGCAGGATGACATGGAGAGTAATGACTCTGGAGAAGACCGTAGTGAATATAACACAGATACATCTGCCCTGTCCTCTATTAATCCAGATGAAATAATGTTAGATGAAGAAGAGGAAGATGAAGATAGTATTGTAAGTACGCATAGTGACATGAATACACCATCTGTAGAACCTTCTGATCAAGCTTCTGACTTCTCTGCAAGCTTCTCTGATGTCAGGATCTTGCCGGGTTCCATGGTTGTATCTTCTGATGATACATTGGGTTCCCCAGATGGCAGAGAGGGGAAACTTGGTGAGGCTCCGGGGTCAGAGGATGGAAATGACTTAGAGTTGCCATTGAAGAGGCTGAGTGATGAACATGAACCTGAACAAAGAAAGAAAATTAAGAGGAGGAATCAAGCCATCTATGCTGCTGTGGATGATGATGATGCAGCATAAGACAATTTACTTTCTTAGTGTTATATGTAGATACGTGATTTTTGAGACCATATTTTTAGATTTGGATTTTTGACTCAAGATTTAACTTTGTAATAATGATGTTACTTCAGAGAATTTTAGTTAGGTATTGACTTTGTCTTTAGTCCTTTGTATATTTCAGATAAAAATATTAAAATTTCATATATTTACTTGATCGAGTACCTTTTTTTTGAAGATGTATATTGTTCACTTTCATTTTTTCCAGCAAGCACTTACTGAATACCTACTTTGTACCAGGAACTCTTCTGTAAAATGGCACTAGAAAGACGAGTAGGACAGGGATTTTTACCTTCAAGGAGTTACTACCACTGTGAATATTTTGGTGTATAAAATATGGCATATTTATATTTTGTTTTGCAAAGTCATTACTACATGTGTAATTTTGTATGCTTTCTTTTTATTTGTTATAAATATTTTCCCTGGTGTGCTCTTAATGTCTGTCAAATATAATTGAAATTGAAGATGGTAGATACGGTTTCAGGAAATAAATTCCTTTAAATACTAAACATTGGTAAACATAAAATTTTACACTTAATTGCTGAGATTCATACAACCTTGTAGACTTTGGCGTATTTTAGCTTTAGCTTTAATTTTAAAGTAGCTATAGTAACTGTGTACAGGTCATTTTGGACACAGTTCAGCTTAATATTAATTACTAGTAGGGATTGAGTTGCACAAAAGCTGCTCCTTTGCTGTTATGGATTGCTAGTAGTAGAATATTTTTAAAGATCTGCATGGAAAAACTATACTTCCATCCTGTGTCTGGTTAAGATGCCTGGGTCACCTGAGGAGATGGTTGCCCTGTGCTTGGAGCAGTAGCCGTGAATTCAGAGTGTTCTAGGATGTCGTCATCCCGTAGTAGTCCACATCCAGGGGCCAATCTAGGAGAATGATTTAGCAGTTGGCTTCCATCTTGTCAGCATCTGACTTGAAGAAGGTCAAACACTTTGTCTTTATTGCCATCTATTTTCTTTACTTTCTTTTTTGAGTTGAATATTTACTTATTTTAATTTTCATTATTTACATAAAGTATTTAAAAGCTATGGATTTCCCCCATCACTGACTTAATGGAATCCCATAGTTCTGATATTTAGGTCCCTCCCCCAAAATTCTTTAATAAAGATAAATAAAAGCAGAAAGTAATTAGATGTAAAATAAGTAACAGTTCATAAAAAAACAAAGACAGTCCTTTAGCTTTCTCAATCAAGAAAGAAAGCTCAAATGCCATAAATAAATAAAAGGGAGAAATAGCCAGTAAAAGGGTATTCAAACAAACATAAGATTACTCTCATAACTTGGTACCAATAAATTTGATAAATGATTACTTTCCTAGAAAAATATAATTCACTGAAATTCATCTTACTGGAGGTGGAAAGTGACAAAAATTTCCACAGAAGGAATAGAGAAGGTTATCAAAGAACTAACTCCCACAAAAAAGTGCTTGGCCCAGATGGTTTCAGGAGGAAAGTACCAAATAATCCCTAATGTTAGGTAAACTTAGAAAATGTAGAAGAATGAAGGAAAGTTTAGTTTTCTTCTTATGAAGCAAGTATAATGTTGGTATCTAAATCTGATAAAGATTGTACCAAAAAACCCACAGACCAATCTCACATATGAATATTGCTGCAAAAGTCCTAAATAAAATATTAGTAAACAGAATCTATAGCACATTTTAAGGTAATTTTAGCATGACTGATACAAAGATGGTTCAGTATTAGGAAATGTGTTTATATAACTTGCATTGTAGTAGATCTAAGAACAAACATCATAGTTTTCTCCATGGATGATGAAAAGACCTTTGGCAAAATTCAACACCCATTTCTGATTTTTTAAAAAGTAAAATCTAGGGGTACCTGGGTGGGCTGAGTTGGTTAAGCATCCAACTCTTGGTTTCCGCTCAGGTCACGGGTCTTGAGATGGAGCCCCATACTGTTGGGCTCCGTGATCAGCGGGGAGTCTGCTTGAAGATTCTCTCCCTCTTCCCCTCTTCCCTTCTCCCCCTCTTTAAAAATAAATAAATCCTTAGGAAAAAAAATAAAATCTAGCATCTTGTGTAATGGGGATACACTATTGGCATTCTCATCAAAGGAAAGTAAGCAGAAAATCAAGGAAGGAGACAGGACATCAGCTACCTCCATTTTAACATTGTATTGGTGTAAAGAACAAAACAATTAGACAAAAAACAATGAGGGAAATCAAGATTGCACGGAAGAGGCAAGTACATACAGATGACCTGAATGTTTAGGTGGAAAACACAAGAAAGTCAAAATTAAAACTAATACAGCACAGTAATAAGTAATACAGCAGCATAATAAGATAAAAATTAGCATACAAAGTAATAGCTTTCACATACACAATTACCAATGACTGGTGTGATACAAACAATATCAAAAAGAAATACTTAACAAGAAATGTGCAAATCCTGTAAAGAGGAAAACCTTAAAATACACCCCAAAATGCAAAAGAAAACTTGAACTAATGGAAACATCTCTTATTCTTGGATAAACATTTTAAAGATGCCAATTCTTCCCAAGTTAATACGTAAACTTAACATGACCCCAATCAAAATATCAATACATGGTTTTGTTTTTTGTTTGTTTTCCTGGAGCTAGACAAGTTACTTTTAAAGTTCATGTGGATAAATAATTTAAAACAGACAGGAATGCACCCCCTCCCCCCGGCCAAAGAACAGTAGATTATGCTGGCTATTAAAACATACTATAGGGCGCCTGGGTGGCTCAGTTGGTTAAGCGACTGCCTTCGGCTCAGGTCATGATCCTGGAGTCCCTGGATCGAGTCCCGCATCGGGCTCCCTGCTCGGCAGGGAGTCTGCTTCTCCCTCTGACCCTCCTCCCTCTCATGCTCTCTGTATCTCATTCTCTCTGTCTCAAATAAATAAATAAAATCTTAAAAAAAAAAAAAACCATACTATAAAACCTCTATAATTAAAACAATGTAGTATTGGGTTCATGAATGGACAGACCAATGGAACAGAAATACCAAAAATTGGCCCAAACATATGGAAAATTTCAGCCTATGATTTAAGTAGCATCTCTAATCACTGAGGAAAAAGATACTTTAAATGAATAGGGTTGGATCTCTGGATATCCATTTGGAAGAGAAAAAACTTGTATATATATATATAAATGTTTTATAATGTTTATGTATATATATGTAATAATATATATTATATATATAAACTCCAAATAGACCAAACTTAAAAATGTGAAGAATGAAACAAATAGCCTATGAAAACCTGGGTAGGGGCACCCAGGTGGCTCCATTGGTTAAGCTTCTGACTCTTGGTTCTGGCTCAGGTGGTGATCTCAGGGTCGTGAGATGGAGCAGGGGTCTCGATCAGAGCAATAAGATGATGAGAGTCATTGGTGCTCCTTGGTTGCCCCAGCAGCACCCTGACAAAACTGTTGAGTAGTTTCTATTTTACATCCTCAGAATTGCTCTTTTCTATGTGTAGGGTTTCAGCCTTCCTTTCATCTTCTAATCCCCATCTCCTTAATTCCTTCCAGTAAATTCCCCTCTTGTTTAATTTAGCCAGCCAGTTTTGGTGCTTGCAGCCAAAATACCCTGAATGATATATATGCTCCTGAGTGTTAATGAGCTTGTAATTGGAACAGGGGAGGAAAAGGCAAGATAAGAAAATTTGGTCCTCATCTATTATGATTTTCTTAAATTCTTATTTATCAGCTTAGGCCATTCATTTATTCATTCAAGAAATATTTATTGAGATAAATACATCCCAGGCACTATGCCAGGGATACAATGGTGAGAAAAATCTGCTCCTTCATGGAGCTTATAGTACAATGAGGGAAATTAATATTAATAAAATAATCACCTCAACTATGAAATTCCAACTATAGCAGTGTGGTAAATGAGAGGAATATGGTACCACAGGAGGAAATCAAAGGGACATTTGATTCACAGGTATTGTTTAATATAATACCAGAGGTCTTGGTCAAAGCTATAAAAGAAGAAAATAAGAGACATAGAGGTTGAAAAGGAAACATCATTATTTGCAGGCCATCTGTATGTAGATCACTTGTATAGAAAGGATAAAAAAGCAAAATAAAGAGATTCATAGAAATAAACAAGGCCAACAAAAGTTTGCAGGTAGAAAGAGAATCTCAAAATTAGTAGCATTTTTCTCAAATAGCAATAACCAGTAGGAAGAAAATGATAGAAACAACAACAAAAAAACAACAACAACAAAAATGTTTCTGGAAATTAATTTATCAAAAAATTTGCAAGATTTCAATAAAGAAAAAAACTATATCAAGGAAATAATTCAACATTTAAATAAATGAGAAAATAGTCCAGGATTCTGGATGTGACGGCTTAACATTGTAAAGGTGTCAATTGTTGCCAAATCAACAAATACCAATGATCACAAACCACCTAGGAGAAAGTGTGGACTCTGATCCTAGTAATTTAACAAATCTAGAAAGTTAAATTTTAATATAAAATATAGTAGTGATATTATGAAGAAGACTCAAAATCAGTTCCTAAAATTACATAAAAGTCTGGTAACAAGAAATAGCATTGTGAAATATTGATGTGACCCCTATTTTTATTTTTAATATCTCAACTCAAATATCTCAAAGAACTCCAAAACAGTTGATTTCCTTTGTCCATTTTTGGATTTCTCTGTGGATTGACTTATTGAATCCAAAGCAGGAGTTCCTAGTGATTTCATGAATTCTTCATTGATAATTGTATTAAACTTCTGAACTTCCTTCATAAATCCATGTTCATTAGTCATTGTTGGGATACCCAATTATTCTTCCTTAAATTTAATTTTTTTGGAATTGCTTACATATTCACATGGTACAGAATTCTAATAGTACAAGGTACATCCAATGAAAGATCTCTATCCCATCTCTGTCTGCCAGTCACTCAGTTCTTCTTCCTAGGGTCAACCAACATTATCAGTTGAATTTCTTTTTCTCCTCTCTTTTGAGAAGGGTAGTGGCAATCCACACATTCTCTTCTTTACCGTGTTTTTTTTTTTCCCACTTAAAATATATATCTTGGAGATGATTCTATGTCTATATATAAAAGCCTTCCTTGTTTTTTTATAGATGCATACTATTTCATTGTATAGATGTATCTTAATTTATTAAATCAGTCCCTTCTGATGGACATTAAGTTGTTTCTAATCCTTTGAAAATAAAAACAATGAAAATGAAAATATATGTCATTTTGTTCATGTGCAACTAGATCTCTAGGATAAATTCCTGGTAATAAAATTGCTGGGCACGGGGTATACTGGTTTATCATTTCAACAAGTATAGCTTAACTGTCCCCTGCTGAGGTTGTACAAATTTACGCTCCCAGAAACATGTTAGAGTGATTGCTTTACCATACTTTATGGGCATTTGCTCATTTGAGAGGTAAAAACATCCCAGGGCAGTTTAATCATCTTATTATGTAAGGATGAGTGTCTTCATATATTTAAACCTATTTGTATTTCTTTTATTGTGCACTGCCTGGTCATAGCTCTTGCCTGATTTTCTATGTGAATGAAGTTTAATTTCTTACTGATTTTTAGGGGTTATGTAATAGGCAATTTATAACTTTGCTATTTGATTGCTTCTGACTATTAAGGAGTCAATAACCACTGCATCTTTAGGTATTTTTATAAAATAAAATTATAAAATAATTAAAACACAGCATCAGAACACACCCAAGACAAATGTATCATTACTGAATTATTATAAGGTGAACATCTCTGTAACTGCCACCCAGGTCACCCAGGTGGCTAGAAAGTTGCCATTTACCCCAGAAATCCATTCATATGCCCCATTCTGATCTCAACACCCTCCATTCCTTCAAAAGTATCCATTATCCTGTCTTTTGTAGTAATCACTTTCTTGTGTTTCTTTAGAGCTTTTCACTTGTGGGCAATCCGAGACTCTATAGTTTAGTCCTGACCATTCAAAAAACTGCAATGTCTTTAAAGGGTCTTTTAATCTCTAGGACTCCTCTCCGTTTTTTCTTTTCTTTACACCTTTTCAGATGGCAATTTCAGGACTTTTGTGTAGCTTTCCCATAGTCTAGATTTTGCTCTTGGTGCAGTTCAACACATTCCTCTATGATCTGTATTTGCTGCAAGCTGGCAGCTGGAGCCAGATGCTTTATCAGACTTAGATAAAATCCCTTTGAAAAGACCATAGGTGGTGCTGTGTTCCTTCACCAGGAGGCACACAGTGTCTGGTTTTCTTTCTTTTTGTGACATTAGCAGCTTTTGATGCCCAATGTCTAGAACGATTAGTTTATTGGGAGTTGTAAAATAAGGATATTCTAATTCAATAACTTATTTTTCATTTATTCATTGAAATACTTTATATATATTTGTAAGGTGGAGTATTTTTATAAGAATTCTATTTTTATAGTCAATAACCAATAGTTCAACTTTATGTGGGAAATACAGGATAAAAATTTGATTCTTTCTAAGTTTTTAGATTGTGAGTTGAATCCCTATCACAATTCAAAACTGGCCAATTTTTTTTATCATTATGAACCTATAGATTTAAACATATTTGAAGAGTTTCAGTCAGTTGCACTTAGGCCTTTTAAAGCTAAGAGTGTTATATTTTTGCTCAATAGAAATCCCTTCAATTTGGCTTCTGAATCATTTTCACATGAGCCTCGTAGCTTTCTTTATCTGGTGTGAAAGATATATTCTTGACTTAGCTTGTACTTTTTTTCTGCCCCATGCATGGAATGGACGATTTCCCCTTAAAAGCCCTTGTTTCTCTTAGTGAAACATGATATTTCAAAATCACAATGTGGGTACAAGGATTGCTAATTGCTACCAAGGATTGGTCATTGTTTCGAGGCTTCTTCAATGGACAGAGCTAGGAAAAGTACACAGACACAGACAACAAAATACTTCATGAGTTTATACTGATATTTCCAATGAAAATTCAGGACTACAGGATTTACTTAACCTCTTCTGTATTACATTAGTACCTTCTATCTTTTACACTGGAAATCTTGATTTCAAGGACCTAGAGTACTAAATAGAATTAGAATCACCTATAATCCCTCATTTACTTTAGCCTCTATTACACATACACAAATCTCAGAGTAATACGATTACTGAGAATAGTCATTTTTTTGCATATGTGTGATTTTCTCCCCACTTTGGTTTTTGACTATTGATGTGGTTAACTTTAAGTCTCTTATCATTTTTCTCTATTTCTCTCATCTGTATTTTGTCCCCCTTTTCTTCCTTTTCTGGCTTCTTTGAGATGAATTGAGTATTTTTTATGATTTGATTTTATCTCCTCTGTTGGCTTATTAGCCATAAACTTTGTGTTATTTTAGTGGATGCTTTAGGGCTTATACTATACATCTTTGTTGGGAAAGGTCACTGAAAAGACCTGACCACCAGTTGACCTGTGAGCTGGACACGGCAATGGGAAGATCCTCACCTCCTCCCCTGTCCTTGGAATGTGGGTTCTGCTTGCCTTTCCCATTCCCAGTGGCTGCTCCAAGGACATAGCCTTGAAATAATGATGTGGTGTTGAGACTACCTGCACAATATACGTGATTGTACCCAGTTAAGGGTACAGACTGTACCCACGTCTCTCCATATACATTTTAAGACATGGATTCCTGGATCCACTTGTTTTGCTGCAGCCCAAGACGAGCCTTGTATGTAAGTTCCCTTTGCTTATCAAAAGTGCTACCTACCAACCTGGAGTGGCCTGCCTCTTCCTTTTGTCTCTCCCTGCCCTCTGCATTTGGAGGCCAATTTCAGATTACACCTGGAATGCTCCCCAGAGGGTTGCAAACCAACAATCTTTTACGTTATGACAGCTTACCTTCAAGTGTTAGTATACCATTTCACATACAGTGTAGGAACCTTACAAGAATATTCTCCCATTGCTTCCCCTTATGCCTTTATGCTATTTCACCATTCAGTTTGTTTTTATATATGCTACAAACTCCATACTATATTATTTTGATTTTTATTTAAATGGTGACTTATATTTTTTTATTTATTTATTTTTAAGATTTTATTTATTTGAGAGAGAGAGAGCACAAAAGGGGGGAGGGTCAGAGGGAGAGGGAAAAGCAGGCTCCCCACTGAGCAGGGAGCCCACCGTGGGGTGTTACCATTTTTTAAATAAATAAATTTATTTATTTTTTAAATTTATTCATGTTTTTAGTAATCTCTACACCCAACATGGGGCTCGAACTCATGACCCTGAGATCAAGAGTCCCGCGCTCTTCTGACTGAGCCAACCAGACGCCCCCCATATAGTTATCATTTTTGATGTTCTTCATTCCCTTGTAGAGATCCATATTTCCTGGTATAACTTTTCTTCTGCCTCAAGGACCTCATTTAACATTTCTTGTAGTGCAGGTCCTCTGGTGATTAATTCTTTCAGCTTCTATATGGCTAAATAAAACAAAATAAAACAAAACAAAAAAGAACAATGACTTTATTTTGCCTTCAATTTTGAAAGATATGTTCACTGGGGATAGAATGCTAGGCTTAAAAGTCTGCTTATTTTTGTTTTTATTTCGTGGTTGAGTACTTTAAAATGTTACTTTACTGTTTCTTTTTTAGATTGTTACTGACAAGAAATCTGGGATCATTCTTATCTTTGTTCCTCTACGTAATGTGAGTTTTTCTTTCTTTGATTGCCTTTAATATTTTCTCCTTGTCCTGGATCTGAGCAATTTGGTTACCATGGACCTTGCTGTAGTTTTCTTCATGTCTCTGCTTAGGGTTAGCTGAGCTTTTGAATCTGTACCTTTGTAATTTCCATCAAATTGGGAGACGTTTTGGCTATTACAATTTTTTTGACTATTTTCTCTGTCTCCATTGTCTGCTCTCTTTTTGGGGGGGCTCCAACTACACATATATCAGGCACTTGAAGATATTGCACAGTTCACCGATCCTCTGTTCATTTTTAAAGAGTCTTTTTTTTCTCTGTGTTTCATTTCAGATACTTCCTGTTGTTATGTCATCAACATTTCTATTGCTATGTCAAGAACATTCTTTTCTTGTGCAATGCCAAATCTGCCACTACTCCCACCAAACTGTTTTTCATCTCTGACATTGTAGTTTCCTCTCTAGAAGTTTCATTTGGGTCTTTTTTATCCTTCTATGTCTCTTCTTAGCTTTCTTGAACATACATAATATTTTTATAATAACTGTTTTAGTATCTTTGTTGGTTAATTCTAACATATGTTAGTTCTGGGTTGGTTTCAGTTGATTGAGTTTTCTTTTCCTTTTCATTATTGCTTGTCTTTTCCTGCTCCTTTGCATGCCTGGTAATTTTTGATCAGATGTGAGACATTATGGATTTTACTTTGTTGGGTGCTGGATGTTTTTGTTTTCCTATAAATATTCTTGAGCTTTGTTCTGGGACTCAAGTTACTTGTTGCTTTTAGGTCTTGCTTTTAAGATTGGTTAGGCAGTATCAGAGGTTCGTTAGTGTAAGGTTGATTTTTTTCCCCCTAGTGCTGAGATAAGGGCCTTCTGAGTTCTCTACCCAATATCCTATGAATTATGAAGTTTTTCAGCCTGACTGGTGGAAAGAGGCACTATTTCTGGCCCTGTGTGACCCCAGGTACACTTCCTCTAATCCTTGCTGATGGTTCTTTCTCTAACCTCAGATTGTTTCCTTACACACTTGCTCAATTATTTCCCTGATGGATTCTCAAGGATGACTCTCTGTTGGTCTCCAGAGTTTTTGCTCTGTGAAGCTCTCTCCTCTCCAACACTCTGCTTACCTCAATCTTCCTAGAATCTCAGCTTGTCTTTTCAATGCAAGAAGTCTGTGGGTTCTCATGAGAGACGATGGACTCTGAAAAACAAACTGAGGGTTCTAGAGGGGAGGGGGGTGGGAGGAAAAAATACAAACTATTAGTAAAAACGATTATCCAAAAGAAATGCATAATGTGGTAAGAACATAAATGTTTCTGCACATTCTGCATGGAGCACTGGGTGTTATGCACAAACAATGAATCATGGAACACTTCATCTAAAACTAATGATGTAATGTATGGGGATTAACATAAGAATAAAAAAAAAAAGAAGTCTGTGGGTTCTGCCTGGGCTCCCCATTCCCTACACTGAGGCCTTGAAATCCCCCTGTGGCAGGAAGCTGGGGCAATCAGAGGGCTCACCTTGCTTGTTTCCCATCTTTCAGGAATTACTGTCCTTCATTGCCTGATGCACAGTGTCTTGAAAACCATTGTTTCATATATTTTGTCTATTTTTGTTGATGTGTTTTTGTGCATTTTGTGTATTTTTTGACTATTTTTTTTTGTTTGTGTATTTTGTGAATTTTTTGTTTCAGGTAAGAAACAGGTATTCTGGTATTCTGCCTTCCTGAAAGTGGAATTCTGTATCCTGTACATTTTTGTTTCCATTCCTCTTAGTATCTCCTCAGTGTACAGCTCTGTGCTGGAGAGGAGGTCTGGTTGTTTGATTTCCAAAGCTCACAGAGGCTCAGGCTATTCTAACCCCTTCGGATTTTACTATGGGCCCCTTGCCCTCATCCACTACTACATTGGACAAAGCCCTCCCGTCTCAATGATGCCACACTCTCCAGCAAATATCTATTGGATATTTTGAGTTTCTCCTGTTCTTGGGTCTGGTTGCTTCTGTCTGCTTTCTCCAGCACAGAAGATGAGACCATGGAGTTCTTGGGGCTATTGATGGATCATTGGCATCCACTTATATTTTGAGATTTAGGGGGATACCCTGTCACCTAGTTTTGTTGTAAATGTTACCCGTGGGATTTTGTTTTATAATTTAATTGTTCTTCCTGCTTTTACATGGGGATTTGAAGAGATTCAAAAATTATGCTGCTGTTGTCATTTTTCCAGAATCCTGCTGAAATTTCTCAGGAAACATTTATGTTCCTACCACATTATGCATTTCTTTTGGATAATCGTTTTTACTAATAGTTTGTATTTTTTTCCTCCTAAATAATTTAAATTCTTCTATTTTTGGGGCACCTGGGTGGCCTCAGTTGGTTAAGCGACTGCCTTCGGCTCAGGTCATGATCCTGGAGTCCCGGGATTGAGTCCCACATCAGGCTCCCTGCTCGGTGGGGAGTCTGCTTCTCCCTCTGACCCTCCCCCCCCCCATGCTCTCTCTCTCATTCTCTCTCTCTCAAATAAATAAAAACTTTTAAAAAAATAAAAATAAAAATAAAAAATAAATTCTTCTATTTTTTCCCGCCTGGAAAGCTGTGGCTATGTCTTTCTTTTTTCTCTGTCTTCTCTTCTTTCTCTTCCTCTTCCTTTTAAATTTTTTTTCCCAAGAATATGTTCCATCCAACCACACTTTTGGCCTGTTTTTTAAAAGATTTATTTGAGAGAGAGAGAGAGAGAGAGAGGAGAGAGCATGAGTGGGGGGAAGAGCAGAGGGAGAGATTCTCAAGCAGACTCCCTGCTGAGCACAGAGCCCCAATGTGGGGCTCCATCTCAAGACCCTGAGATCGTGACCTTAGCCAAAACCAAGAATCAGATGCTCAATTGACTGAGCCACCGAGCTGCCCCTTTACCTGTTCTTTTTTTTTTTTAATCTCTCCATTTCTATCAGTTTATTCTATTACTAAGCATTTCACCATCGCCTCTATGGTCATTTTGTCTTGCCAAGTGCAGCTGCTCCAAAGGCATGTGGGGAAATCAGAGAAGGGAGCAGTCCTTCGATATCTACACAGATTAAGACCTGCTTAAAAAGCCAGAGGAGGGCGCCTGGGTGGCTCAGTTGGTTAGGCGACTGCCTTCGGCTCAGGTCATGATCCTGGAGTCCCGGGATCGAGTCCCGCATCGGGCTCCCTGCTCAGCGGGGAGTCTGCTTCTCCCTCTGACCCTCCCCCCCTCATGTGCTCTCTCTCTCCTCTCATCCTCTCTCTCAAATAAATAAATAAAATCTTTAAAAAAAAAAAGCCAGAGGAATTTAAGAACTACAGGTATAGGAAGAGAACAATTGACCAGTGCAAGAAAAGAGAAAACTCCAAGACAGATATATGAGGGCACAGATGGTGACTTGCTATGTGACAGTGTTGGTGTCACAACCTCATGGAGGAAGAATGAACTGTTTTGTAGATGATGTTGAGGAAACTGGTTCACTATAGGGAAAAAAAGAAAAATCAGTCTTCACATCTCACCATGAACAAACAAATGCATGAATAAACTTAATGTGAGCTATGAAATTATAAAGAAAAAAAAATTGTAGGAGAATATCTTTGTGACTTAGGAATGAGGAAGGTCTTCTTCAATAACACTTCCCAAACACAAATCATTCAGCAGAATAACTGTTGTGTTTATTGCATTAAAATAAGAATATTTCTTAGATAGAGGACACCAAAGACAAAATAATCCAGATGACATATTGGGAAAAGATAGTTGCGGTGTTTAAAACCAACATGAGTCTAATATCTAGATTTGTAAGGAATGGGTATATTTATAAGAAAAAGGCAAAGAACCCAACAGAAAAATGAGCAAAGCACACGAGAAAGCAATTTACAGAAGAGGAAAACAAACAGCTAACATATGTAAAGAGATGCTCAACTCATTAGTTATCAAAGAAGTGCAAGTTAAAGCAACAGGGAGACACCACACGGGAACACTGGTGAACTGCTGACGGCCTAGTAATTGGTCACCAGCCCAGAACTGGCATGATGGGCACATGCGTGGGATGGCTATGGTGGCAAAGATAGAGACCACGCATTGGTCCAACAGCATTAATCCCCACTTCCCAAGACTGATCTAGCTAGTGCTGCCTCTGAACGTCCAACTTGTTAGCAACAGAGATCAACACTGAGTCCTTGATTTCACACTTTTGAGGAGACTAACTGGCTGTTGGGTGCCCAGTTGGTTGACTACATCAGGTCCTCCCATTGAAAGAGCCAATGGTTCATCCCCATAGGAATGCCTACTCCAGATATGAGTTTGCCTTTCTTGCCTGCAAATCTTCAGTCACAGCACTCTCTGGGGTTATGGAATGCTTGATGCACAAGTATGGAATCTCATCCAGCGCAGTATTTGACCAGGGGACTCAACAGTGAGGGAGGTGCAGGGGTGGGTCCATGACTGTGGGATCACTGGTTGCATCACATAGTGCATCATCCAGAGGGAGCTTTCTGGAACAGTCTTCTAAAGGTGCAGCTGAAGTGCTAGCTTGGAAAAACACTGAAAGAATGGGGTGCCATCTTCCAAAACAGGATATAATTATATCAATCCAGAGACCAGTATGTGGTGCTCTGTTCTCAAGAAGAAGATTCCACGGATCCAGGAATCAAGGGATATATAGAGGAATGGCCCCACTGCCCACCACTCCTAATGACCTATCAGAGGATTTTGTGCTGTCAGTGCGACTCTGGGCTCTTCAGTGTTGGAGGTTCTGACCCCAAATAGAACAGATTCTTGCCAGGTGATAAAAGCAAGGGTGTCACCGAATTATGAGCTGCTGTAAGGCACTGAACTTCCTGTGCCCAGGAACTAGCAAGTGAAAGGAGCAGTTATGCTGGTGGAGATAATCGACCCTGCTCAGCAGGAGGAGGTCTGGCTGCTTCTACACACTAGGAGCAGGACGGAATACGGTATGTCTGGAACCTAGGGGATCTACTTTGAGGACCCCTGGTCCTCTTTTGCCCTATTGTAACTGTGAGCAGACACATGCTGCAACCCTGAACTGAGAAAGGGTATGATTATCAAGGACTCAGGGACTAGAAGGTTGTGAGTTGCACAACTGGCTAAACTACCAGCATGTGATAAGGTGCAGCTGAAGTGCTAGCCCTTTGGGGGTGAAGGGAATTCCGGATGGATGTTGGAGGAGGGAATGGATGAGTTGTAGCCCTGAGGTCAACTACAGTGACAGCGGCTGTGTGGTTCATCCTTCTAACCTCCTTCTTTTTTTTTTTTAAAAGACTCTTTTTTTTTTTTTTTAAAGATTTTATTTATTTATTTGACAGAGAGAGAGATAGCAAGAGCAGGAACACAAGCAGGGGGAGCGGGAGAGGGAGAAGCAGGGTTCCCACCAAGCAGGGAGCCCAATGTGGGACTCGATCCCAGGACCCTGGGATCATGACCTGAGCCGAAGGCAGACGTTTAACGACTGAGCCACCCAGGTACCCTCTAACCTCCGTCTTAGTAGTTTCCCTCGGGAAGAAAGGCCCCTGGGAAACATGGAAGCACTGCTCCCTGAAACTATGTGGAGAAGTAGATCTGTACAGCTCAAGGGTACACTGGCAGCCATGAGGATGTGCCTCAAGGACACCCAACCAGAGGATGCCTAAGTGACCAAAGGATCAGCTACTGCTCTGTGAAATGCATCGCTGAGCTGTGCTTAGGCGACTCTTCTGTGGGCTTCTAGTGACTGATATAGCAAGAATCCGGAGTAGACCCGTTCCTGGGAGATACAGCCCTCCTCTAACGGCTGACTGGTTTGAGGACTCTGATGGCCCTGCTGAACCTGCCATGTAGACAAGGACAACTGTCAACAAGGTGGCTCAGGACACTTCCACCCAAGCTTCTCAGACTCCCACTGGGATTTTCCAGCTTTCTAGCCTCATACAGCAACCTTCTTATTTTCTCTCACACAGGCATTTCTGCTAATAAAAATTCTTGTATAATTAATCTGGTCCTGTGTCTGCTTTTTGGAGGACCTGAACTGACACAGCTTGTACAGGAGGGGTAAGGAAGGGAAGAGTGAAGAATGACCCCTTGATTTCCTGATTTGGGTACAGGGTGCATGGTGAAGCTGGTAGGCCCTGAGATAAGGGAGACCAGGAGGCTCCATTTACGGAAAGAAAGCATAACAAGAGGACAAACAAGAGGTGTGTGGAAGGACAAAAGGAAGGGAAGGCAGAGAGGTCTCAGGTAAGGAGGACAATTACACCCATTATGGGTTTCTATTGCAAATGAAGTTGTCCTTTCCCCCACTGGAGGCCTGGGTTCAATCCTTCAAATCTTAAGACAAGTTCCAAACTCACCGATGGCTCAAAAATAGATTCTTATGAAATATATGAAAGGAAATCAGAGAAAACTTACTATGGGGTTTCTTTCCAGTCATTTGGGCTGCTATCACAAAACACTGTAGACCTGTGGCTTAATCAGCAGACATTTGCTGTTCACAGTTCTGGAGGCTGGGAAGTCCAAGATCACGGTGCAGGTTGGGTTCCTGGTGAGGATCCTTTTCCTGGTTTATATCTTGCCTTCATCACATGGTTTTTCCTTGGTACATGCTCAGGGAGAGAGAGATCTCATCTTCTTCTTAAAGGATGCCAACTTCCGCCTGGGTGGCTCAGTTGGTTAAGCGACTGCCTTCGGCTCAGGTCATGATCCTGGAGTCCCTGGATCGAGTCCCGCATCGGGCCCCCTGCTCGGCAGGGAGTCTGCTTCTCCCTCTGACCCTCCCCCCTCTCATGTGCTCTCTCTCTCATTAAAAAAAAAAAAAAAAAAAAGGATGCCAACTTCATAACCTCATTTAAACCTAATTCCCTCTGAAAGACCCCACCTCCAAAATCCATCACAGGGGGATTAAGGCTTTAACATAAGAATTTTGGTACTGGTGGGGGCGGGGCACAAACATTCAGTCTATAACAGTTTCTTTCAGCCAAATTGGGAAGTGCTGATTCTCATGGCCACTCAATCATTATAAAGTTCCTGTGCCATGTGGACACTTGGCACAGGTGGCTCCAAAGATGTTCCCAAATCCTTGTAGGAAGAAGAAATGAAATACTGACTTACAGGGTGTAATAGCAAAGTGCCTTCAGTCTTCCACCCTCGGCCTGGTCCACTGTTTGCTGTGGGCTTCTTGCAGATTCTGTTCTTTAGCTTGAAATTCTGGTGTTTGGGGCACAACTGTTTCACTGAGAACAATTATTTTCTCTCATCTCCCTGCCTTTATCCCCATCTCTTCTTTTACTTGCAAGTACAGTTTTAAAAAGGGGGGAAGTGACGTGTAGATACAGTAATTTCCAGAACAAACCCAGACACACATGCTTGATGGCTACGTAAAATTTTGTCAACAGGAGCATATTTAACTGGTATGGCTGAATGGAGAACAAAGAGCAGTATTTCCAGAAACACAAAGCTAGAACAATTTTCTTAAACATGCAGAATAGTTCAAAATATTGCCCCGGGACAAGGGGATCTTACTCTGGCACGAACTCACTGATCTTTAGTAAAAACATTTTTTTTTCAAGATTTAATGTTGATAATGTCACTCTTTAATGTGCTTCAATGATTCTCCCATGGGTTCCCAAGTGTTAGGTTAATGGATCATTTCTCACTCTGCAGTGAACTGCCTCTGTCCAGCTATCTCCTCACTGTTCATATAAACCCAACACTCCAGTCTTTGTTCCAGCTTCAGAACAGTGGTGAAAGAAATTAACAACGTTGATAAGATACCACCATATTGATTTTGTCCTATTGATAGTTGAATGCTTTAACAAATTTATCAGTCCGACTTGATCAACAAATAAGTTAAAAACCGGAACTGTGGTCCCCACAGTTCCAAAGTAAATAGGACAAGTATTGTGGGCTTGCATATTTCCTTCTTACAGTCAATCAGAGTTCAAAGAAGCTACAGAATTGAGAAGTGTGCTTTCCACGTCTAATTCAATTCAACAAACATTTATTGTTAAAAATGCCTTTACCTTTTCCTTCTCAATACAGTGAGTCCTTTATGGCAGAGGGAGTTGAGGCTCAAACACGGAACTACTTACAGTTGAAGTTATCAGAAGTTATCCATAGGGCTAGAGTGTTGGGGAAATTTCTGCTGTAGTTCTGCGGTTTTCTTCCTGGTACTGCTTTTTATTTTTTATTTTATTTTATTTTTTTGGTACGAATTCCAAACATCCAAAGAATAGCATTGTAAAATCCAAAGAACACTGGACGCAGAGTTTTTTCTGTCCTGTTCATTTATTTGGGTCTATAGCAATCCACATTTCCTAAGGTCTTATTACTTAGCAGCAAGCACCAGGCTTCATAGTCCATGGGACTGACCAAGTAGGGCTTACATTGCAACAGGGGAAGTAAAAAATCTTTCACAAGTGGTAGAAACTCCTAGGAAAGTGGACACTACCTAGATGCCCACGTGACTGTCACCAGTGTATTCGGACCCATCCAGTCCTCAAAGGAAAATAGTTCTTTTGTACGTGTCTACTCAGATATCTACATTGGGGTCCTTAGGGGCTGCTTGGCTGGTTGGAGAAGGCCTGCGATTGTGTGGTGAAGATATTTTGATGAGTTTTGAACAGAGTTAATGTCACAAAGGGTCAAAGAGCAAGGACATTCCTGATGTGACACGTAGGAGAAGCTATGGTTAGGTGGCATCCAGGTAAAGGGACTGCTGCAAGCCATGACCCCAGGGTTCAGGGTCTCCTGAAGTCCACCCTTGAGCCTCTGGTTAGGAGCTGCTGCTGGGGCATCTGACCACAGACACAGAAGGTTAGCGTGGTCCAGCCAGAGAGAACAGAAAGGGGAGCAGAAGGAAGGAAAGGCAGTTCTGCTCTTGAGGGAAGAGGAAAGACTGAAGGGATGGATCTGGGGGCCCTGGGAGGTTTCTGAGAGAGTGGCTCAGGTGACAGGAGACCCCCTCAGAGGGACTTAGAAAGGACCTCACGCTGGGACCCTAAAAGACCCCCCCCCCACGTACCAGTGACCCACTGCTGGCTTCTGCACGTGACTCATCCCCTCTCACACAGGGCCGAGGATTTCCTTTTTCAAGGTTTACTGGGATATAGATTTTGTTCATCTGAGAACAACAACTTAATGTTTGTCATCAGGGAGTCCAAATGCCATCTACAGTCATCATGTTCTTTTTGTCTCTTCTTCGCTGTGGTGGACAGTGCGCGTTGCATCTTTGCCTTCCAGAGAGCTCTTTCACGCTCCCTGTGGGCCTGCAGTTAGTTATCTTCCAGAGTGCACGAGGGAGCCGAGGCTCCAGGCAGACTGGGGTATTTCCTGGTGCCCTCAGCCTGGGCTGGGTAGAGGCAAGACTCTAAGCTCAGTGTTCTTTCCATCATACCCTCTCCTTAGTTCTTGGGCAGGCAGGTCCTACTTTTTGTGCTTTAGGATTTCAGGGCATCACCAATGCATACTTTCATCCCTGGGACAAAGACCACCAACTACTTCTCTGTTCTCTGACTCGACCACTTGCTCAGTGATTTTGGCCTCTGTGCAAGCAGTTGGAAGGCATTAGGGTATGTGAGTACCTGAGACACGGGATGTATCTAGGAAAGTATCGCTCCCCCCAAACGGAGCCCTCTAGTTACCCCAGAGTGGGGAGCAGGAGCTCTGCTCTCCCCTCCCCTCTGCAAGGAAAGAAAACCAATCTATCCAATGCTAGGGAACTCTGGGAAGATGCCAAGCCATGCTGAACCTAGAATTCCTAGTTTCAGAGAATAAATTCAGTTGCAAAGGAAGAGGTGTGTGTGGAGACCCAAAGAGCTATCCTGGGGAGCCTTGGGCACATGGGAACAGGAAGCCATAGACGAGTGGGACCAGTTTACCTTCCTTGATGTAGAACCTGCTATGTCAGGATCCAAAGTCTGCTCAGGAGGGGACCTCCCTGTTCACACCAGAGCATCCAGGGGGAACTGTGGATACCTGATCGTGGCTGGGAGAAGGCTCTGGACTGAAGACAGGTGACTCCCTGAGCAAAGGATGGCTCCAAAGACGATTACTAAGTGCTCCTGTCTGGGGTGCTGGGGAGTGACACTGACTTGGGAGATGTGGGGACTGCCCCATCAGTGGAGGCTGATGAAGCTGACCTCCTGAGACTGACAGGCAGTTCGCACACCACAAGGGGGACCTCAGGGCAAAAGCGCCCTTCCTAAACCCAGGTCACTGAAATCAGGGAATCAATTCCCTTTCCAGATCACCAGGCCCTTGGACTACTGGGGTTTGTCCATTGCTTCTTTGTGGTGATGCTTTGCTTTTCTTTTCATTGAACCTTGTGTTTGCAAAGTTAGAATCAATTTATAGGGTTGTCTAGTGAGGAAACTTTCCCATGTCTCTGCCCATGATTTTGACTGAAGTGAACTGCCCAGGTGCACGATCTGCCGGTTCAATCAGTGAAGCCCCCAATTTGGCAGGGGGCACCAATAACCACAGAAGCACTCTGGGCTTCATTTGGCTTACTTGTTGCTGTAGCTTTTGGTATCTTTGGACAAAACTGGCCATGTTCTAATTGGAAAATGGAAAATGACTCATTAATGGATCCATAGATTATAATGGTACCTTATGATTAGATTTGTTTTGTAAAAGAGATATTTGGGAATTATGTCCTCTCCACAAATATTAGTGAAACAAAGGCTTAATTTTGGTGGCATCTTGTTTGTGTATATGTGTCCATATGTGTTATAAATGTGAGATATTTTCTCTACCTCCGGATGGCATTGCTAAAAATTAATTTGTGAAAGAGCTCTTTTTATTTGGCTTAAAGGCAAACACTTGTAAAAATTGGGCATTCTAAAACTCAGAAAGGTAAGAACTAATCCAAATGTTTTTCAAGTTCATGTGATCTGGGATAATCTTTGATAAATTAAAATTCAAGTTTGTTGGTTTAATTAAAATAGACAGGGTTGCTGGAAGGGAGAGAGGTGGGGGCGATGGGGTAACTGGGCTATGGGCATGAAGGAGGGCATGTGATGTAATGAGCACTGGTTATTATATAAGACTGATGAATCACTGGCCTCTTCCTCTGAAACCAATAATACATTATATGCTAAATAAATAAATAAATAAAATAAAATAAGGCTCCTACCCTTCCAAAAAAAATAAAAATAAAATAAAAAAATAGACACGTCTTTAGAGTTGTCAACATTAAATTTAAAACTTTTATTTTACCAAGGTTCACTAAAGGTCAAATAAGCTTGTTATCTCTGTTGCAATTTGTCAGCAAAGATGATTTAAAATAATGGTTGATTTTGTCTGTCTCATGAAGTATTCATGTGTAATTGTTAAAAGCAAATAAGTTGAATAGTTTTTAAATAAGGTAAAATACTGAAATAGTAGTTACTAAACATAGGTTTATTTGCTTTTGCCTCTTATTACAGAGAAACTAAAGATAAATTTGGGTCTGTTTATAAACATGTATTATGCCTTATTGAAAATTGTACTATGAAAAAACACATTTTGGGCGCCTGGGTGGCTCAGTTGGTTAAGCGACAGCCTTCGGCTCAGGTCATGATCCTGGAGTCCCTGGATCGAGTCCCGCATCGGGTTCCCTGCTCGGCAGGGAGCCTGCTTCTCCCTCTGACCCTCTCCCCTCTCATGTGCTCTCTGTCTCTCTCATTCTCTCTGTCTCAGATAAATAAATAAAATCTTTAAAAAAAAAAAACAAAAAAACCCCACATTTTTAGAAATTATGAAATATATCCATAAATTGGCCAGTTTAAAAAATTCTGATGTAACAGACAGCTCCTAATTGGTTACTACTTAGTTTTCTTTTTTTTAAAGATTTTATTTATTTATTTGAGAGAGAGAGAGCACATGAGAGGGGGGAGGGTCAGAGGGAGAAGCAGGCTCCCTGCCGAGCAGGGAGCCCAATGCGGGACTCGATCCAGGGACTCGATCCAGGGACTCCAGGATCATGACCTGAGCCGAAGGCAGTCGCTTAACCAACTGAGCCACCCAGGCGCCCTGGTTACTACTTAGTTTTCACTAGAGACTGAGGTTTTTAAGAATTAAAATTCTGATAAATGTGATTGAGACTGTTGGAAATAATATGGAAAGCAACTCTGTAGGTAGGAAAGTGAGAGATACATCTTGTATAAAGAATGAGGACACATTTTTGTTGAGGAAAAAAAATAATTTAGTCCTGAAATGAGACTGGTTGTTTAGAGAGGAAAACGTTAGGACAAAGTCTAAATGGAAAAAGAAAGTTATAAAAGGTTCGTGAAGAATGGGTAAAAAAGATGTGGTCCCTATATACAATGGAATACTACTCAGCTATCAGAGAGGATGAATACCCAACTTTTACATCAACATGGATGGGACTGGAGGAGATTATGCTAAGTGAAATAAGCCAAGCAGAGAAAGTCAATTATCATATGATTTCACTTATTTGTGGAACATAAGGAATAGCATGGAGGACATTAGGAGAAGGAAGGGAAAAATGAAGGGGGGGAATCGGAGGGAGACACGAACCATGAGAGACTATGGACTCCGAGAAACAAACTGAGGGTTTTAGAGGGGAGGGGGATGGGGGGATGTGTATTAAGGAGGGCACGTATTGAATGCAGCACTGGGTGTTATACGCAAACAATGAATCATGGAACACTACATCAAAAACTAATGATGTACTGTATGGTGACTAACATAACATAATAAAATTAAATTAAATTAAAAAAATAAAAGGCTCGTGAAGGAGAATCTTTGGAAAGTAATTTTATACATGGTCAAGACTAAGATTGGAATGAATGAATTTTAAAAGTGCACTAGTGTAAGATTGGAATTTGGTTTTTCTCTCAGTTAAAAAGACTAAGTTTTCGGGCACCTGGGTGGCTCAGTTGGTTAAGCGACAGCCTTCGGCTCAGGTCATGATACTGGAGTCCCTGGATCGAGTCCCGCATCGGGCTCCCTGCTCGGCAGGGAGCCTGCTTCTCCCTCTGACCCTCCCCCCTCTCATGTGCTCTCTCTCTCTCATTCTCTCTGTCTCAAATAAATAAATAAAATCTTAAAAAAAAAAGACTAAGTTTTCTTGGAGTGTTGGTCTGCTCTTGATAAGAAATTATGAGCAAAGTTTTTTTTTTCTTTTTCTGCCCAGAAAAAACAAAGATGTTTTGTCTTCATCAATTTTTTTTTGATTACTTAAGAAAATTAAAACTTCTCAATATTAAAAGAGCTAAATTTTGTTAACAACTATGTATGCTGTATTTGCTTTTAGAATCTCTTAAGGCCACCTTTGTTAAACAGATTAATTAAGGTTTTCTTTTTTTGGATTAATTATGTTTTAGATTTTGTAATGATCTGTAATCTTATTTAGGCATGTGCGTTAGAAATCTCTGAGGTTTTTAACAAACTTCTCCCAAATTCAAATTCTAAATGGAGTCTTTTTGAGTAATTAGAGTTGTTTATTTGGTATGTTAAGTTACATGGGAAGCATTGTCAAACAAATGATGATAAACCTTCTTAAGTTACATTGTGTGGGTAAATGCTATAACTGTTGCAAAAATTATATAAAAAATTCCTAAAGCTTTAATATGTCCTGGTATAATGTCATCACTTGCAATTCTACTTATGGAAATGTTGTGTGTCACAAAAATAACCAAATTTCCTTGTCAGCTGCATTCTGATACACTCCCATCAGACTTTCAACCACGGCCATTTTTGAGTTTTTTTGTCATTGACAGTTATTGTCCTGATGCTCTTGCAAATGTGTTTCGGCCTCAAGGAGACTCATGAAAAGGACTTTTGATAAACACAGGTCTCTGATATCTTTAAGATCATAAAACTAAACTGGGTAAGAATCTCTAGAACTAATGGAAAAACTGCATTCAAACAGAACAAGAATGAATAACATGAGACTAAGTGAATTGAAAAAGATGATTATAGGTTTTATGAGTCTTGTTTAAACATTGCTCGTTCTCTAATGTTTGCTCTTTCAGATTTAAGGAAACCTTTTCTCTTAAGGTATCTATGAGTTAATAGGAATTTGATAAAATATTTCTTTGTAAGCAAATAAAAACAATTATCTTTTCTCCCTATCTGAACCCTCCAGAATTCAGAAACCCTGAGTATTCTTTCTCTCATGGCAATTATAGTCATTTACATAAATCCAATGAGAATCTGTTCTCCTTGTAACAGGACACCATTGAAAACATTGGCTGTATTACCAAGGCTTTAACTGGAACGTCATATTTGAGAAACACATGCGTAGACTCAGATATGACTGGAGAGCTTTAAGGAGTGAAGGTGGCTTTATGGAGTCAATAAAGCCCCTTGGAAATACTGGCCTGATACCTTGCTTATAGAGTTCCCAGGAGCCTTACCATGTGAGTAAAGAATGTCACTTCCTGGCAGGTACAGGAACCTCAGGATATTTTGGGGACCACAGGAAGAGAGGAATTCCCCCAAATCTCCAGGTATTGTAGGTGAGTCTGATGGCACGTATTTGGCTTGGCTTCTGGCCTTGAGAGGCTATTAAAAGTTCAATGTGAAATTCCTAGTAAAAAGTTCCAGCAAAAGCAGATTTTTTTAAAAAACCCATATGGTCAATCATTATTCTTGCTGTAAATTAATTAGGCCAAATTTGTTAAAAATGGACTTTTTTTTCCCAAATGAATTAGTTTTAATTTGGCTATCTTTGACAGAAATGAGGGTGCTTTTAGGGAGAAAAATTAAATTGCAACAACACACCACTGTAGATGTTAGATTCTAGTTCTGATTAATTGACTTCAAATGTTTGTTGTGTGCCTATAAAATTGGGCCAGATCCTGAGTCCTTCTGGTTTCCTCAAATACCTGGCTATGACTCTCCAAAGAAGGTTTTTAAGTTTCTCCCATTCTCTTGACTTGGAAACCCTGAGAACCAAAAATGTCCGTTTCCCTGAAGCCCTGCAAACTGAAGCTAGACAACCTGGGGCAAACTTCAGAAAACTTTCTACCATAGCTCATGTAGTGATGTTCTCCATGCCTGTTGCTTTCTGGGCCACTCAAAAGGATGAATGATTATTTTCCTGTTTTGAATCGTCCTCAGATTCCTCAGATAAACCCTAGTGAATGCATTTTTCTTTTTACTATTACTGTACTTGATTTGATCCTATTTTTTTTTTTTTTTTGAGGATATCCTCAGGGTGATATTCATGGCTCATTTTCTTGTGTGCCATCTTTATCAGGTGTTGTGAGTGTATTTTTGTAATGAGTTGTGTTGCTTTAAAGGAGCGGGCCAGGAGAGAGACGTAGACATGCTGAAGGAGCTCCAGCATTCCCTGTTGGTCGTCCTGTTGCTTGTCTGTGTCTTCTTCTACCAGCTGAATGTGAAGTCCCGCTGTCTCTTCTCCTGCCTTCCTCCCCAAAAGTCCCAGCAGGACCTGGAAACCCTCCTGGGCCATGGGCGCGGCATTGTGTTCATAGAGACCTCGGAGAGAATGGAGCCAACTCCGCTGGTCTCTTGTGCTGTGGAGTCTGCTGCCAAGATTTACCCTGGGCAACCCGTGGCATTCTTCATGAAGGGTCTCTACGATACCACACGGCTGCCCTCAAACAGCACTTACCCAGGCTTTTCCCTCCTCTCAGCAATAGACAATGTTTTCTTCTTCCCTTTGGATATGAAAAGGCTGTTTGAAGACACACCGTTGCTTTCATGGTACACTCGCGTAAGTATTCAGAGAATCTTAGGAGGTCAGCGTTGGGAGGGACCGCAGAAAAGGGGTCCCATCTGCTCATTTTGTGGATAGGTAAACTGAACACAAGGACTCAGTGTCAGAGATGGGACTAGAACCCAGATCCTGGTCTTCTTTCTACAGCGTTGAGTCCTGATTCAAATAAACAGGAGAGACTTAAGTTAGGTTCATCTCGAGCCTCGTGTCTTATGCCTCCAGCTTTATTTCTTAGGAATAAGGTTTCTTTTGAGACTATTCTTAACTGAATGAGTTTCTAGATCCTTTCTGGGGGTATAACCACTTATTTTTCATTTATTTAAACCCACCTATGTTAATTTTTTTTGCATCTGAGTGGGAACCTAGGCAATATTTAATTTGAAAATGATATGAATAGAAAATTCGTGAAGGATCAGGCAGAGAGTGCTGCTATATGAGATCGGATTATATTAAGATATGACCAAGAAACTCCTGGAGCTCTTGAGAATTTTGTAATCTTCATCTTAGTAACATAGCATAATAAGGAAATAATATTTCAATTAAATATTTCTCTCACAGAGGACCCACGATTGGATAATTCTTAAGGAAATTACAGTAGAACCACTCAATAACTTCACTATGAAGGCGTTAGCTGTGACATCTTATGAAGACTACAATGCAATATGGAATAAATACACTTACGTTATAATGTTAACTGTAATTGTTTTAGCTATGTGCCCCCCCCCAATCTACGTGGAAGAAAACAACCTGAAGAAAATAACACAACACACGGTAATAGTAGGTGTTTTTGTGTGATTGGATTAGGAGTGCATTTAGTGATGAGAATATGTTCATTTTATAAATAAAATTATTTTAAAAACTCCAAAATAATTTAAAAATTGACATCCAAATAATACCATTTGCTGGCCATGTAAAATCCTTTCTAAGTTCTAAGCGTAGGCTAGACCAAAAGGCAGCAAGCATTTTCTCTGTAAAGAGCCAGATTGTAAATCCTTTAGGCTTTGCAGGCCAAGAGACAATAGTGAGGCCACTATGCACCTTCTTGTGTTAGTTCCCTGTGGCTCCTGCAACAGAGGACCTCACACCGGGTGACCTAAACATTGGTTCTCTTACGGTTATGGAGGCCACAAGGCCCGAATCCATTTCCCTGGGTGGATGTCACGGTGCTGGCAGGGGCCCAGTTCCCAGGGAGACGCTAGGGAAAAATCTTTCCTGTGAAGATCTGCACATCCTCTTTTCCTCTGTGTGTGTGTGTGTGTGTGTGTGTGTGTGTGTGAACTTTCCCTCTACATCTGTCTTTAAACGATACTTGTGATAGCATTTAGGGCTCATCAGGACAACCTGGAATAATCTCCCCATCTCAAGATCCTTAATGTAATCACATCTGCAAAGACCCCTTTTCCACGTGTGGTGACATTTATACGTTCCAGGCTCTCGGGCCTGAGGTCTTTGAGTGGCCATTACTCCGTCTACGGTCCTGCGGGGAGGACACACTAGCACCTAGGTTCTGCCAGCTAGAGGCATTTCTGGACTAAGTGACAGGCCTGAGGGGGCGGTGGCTAGTTGTACCCTTGGCCCCATGGGACTTCTAGATCCTAGTGTGCCCATCTCTTCTCCTGAAGAGCCTGGAGCTCTCAAATTGAGGCTCATCAGGAGGTAATGGATCAGCTCACCATACTGAGATTTCACCTGCAGCTGCCCGCACAGGGTCCCCAACAAATAGGCAGCGACCAGCACGAGCCCCTGGGAGGCAGTAGGGCAGGCCACGGGCCAGGGATGCAGACCCTGGTAGTGGAGGGGGCCCCCTGGAGGGGACACGCTGGAGAGGTCCCTGTCACTCTCAGGGCTAGCCTGCTAGAGGGTGTTCCAGGAGGACTAAACAAGCAGTGTGTTGGCCTACTTTCCCCACACCTGGGCTAGTGAACATTAGCTTAACTGTGCTTTGCTCCTTGGACAAATAAATCTCTGCTCCGATTGTCTTGGAAGATGCTGCGTACTATACGCCACCACCCTTTTTTTCCCATCGCAGACTAATCATGTACATGAGGAGATGAAAGTTTCTGTAGTTTTGAACTAAAGAAACGTTAATTTTATCCAACCCAGCATTTTCCAAACTTATTTGAGCATGGACGCCTCTTTCGGTAAGACATAAATGTTTTCTTGGAGCTAATGTTCCATAGGGCATAGGTCCTCTGAGCTGTATGTCAATTTTACAGTGTTGAGTTTTAGGAACAAGGTGGGCCCTGGGACACATCTGACCACTTCAACAGCCTTTCCTAACTTGTCTCTGTGCTTCTGCCCTTGCCACCTCCCAAGTGCCGTCCCTGTCGGTTTTCCACATAGCAGCCAGCATGACCTTTTTAAGACTAAGTCAGATCACATCACTCCTTTCTTCCAAACCTTCCAAATAATTTCAGTCTTCACCCCAGCCTATGTGATCTGCCCTCCCTCTCCACCCATCCCTCTCTGTCCTCATCTCCTATCCCTCTCCTTCACTACTCTGCTTCGGCCACGCTGCTTCCTTTCTGTTCCTGCACACAGAGAGTGTGCTCGTAGCTCAGGGCCCTTGCACTTGCTGTCCTTCTACCTAGAACCCTCTTCTCTGAGATATCGGCATGGTTCACTCATCAACTTCATTCAGGCTTCTATTGGAAGCCAAGATAAGATAGGGCTCCATTCTGCCCCCTTCACAGTCCCCTTATCCAGCTTTTTTTCCTGTGCAGTCCTTATGAACACCCAACATATTATATATTGATTTGTTTATTGTCTATCTCCAACCAGTAGGGATTTTTATCTGTTTACTGCTATCTCCTTAGCAACTATAACAGAGCTTGGCACATAGAAAGTAGGCCTTCCATGAATATTATCAAAGGAATTAACTAGTGAAAGAAGACATACATGCATTTTAAGAGCCTTCTACCAATTTCTCAAAGAGCATACATATTGATCTATTTACAGTTTCCTAGTGTATCTTTTCTTTATCAGTTTTTAGCATTTTTGGGACTCAAGAAATCCTTCACAGTTTCGTATTTGTGGTTAATGTACACCCTGCTGAAAATGACTCAAAGTGTTTATTGTGAAATCCCTGCTGGGTTTCTTCTTTACCATTCCGCTGCTTCAATTTTTTTTTTTTTAAAGCAAATTCACAAAATCCTTAAAAGCTGCTAAAATCTTCCCGTTGTCACTGATTGCTATAAACTTTTCACTTGAAGGCAAATTTTTGGGTGGAGGTAAGTTTGGTAAATTTGCAAAATTGGGCTTTTGTGCAGTAGATTTTTGAGAAGCTGGCTTGCTTCCTTCTCCTCAGCCGCCCTGCGCTGGCCTCCCTTCGGGACACCTCGCCCTTTCCCGCTGCTACTATGGCTGATTTGCTCCTGTTTTCTCAGATCAACGCCAGCATGGAGAGAAACTGGCTCCACGTCAGCTCAGATGCGTGCCGCCTGGCCATCATCTGGAAGTATGGCGGCATCTACATGGATACTGATGTCATCTCCATCAGGCCCATCCCCGAGGAGAACTTTCTGGCTGCACAGTCTTCGCGGTACTCTAGTAACGGGGTGTTTGGGTTCCTCCCCCACCACCCCTTCCTGTGGGAGTGCATGGAAAACTTTGTTGAACACTACAATTCAGGAATTTGGGGCAATCAGGGTCCCAGTTTGATGACGAGGATGTTGAGACTGTGGTGCAAACTTGGAGACTTCCAGGAAGTGAGTGACCTCAGGTGTTTGAACTTGTCCTTCCTACACCCCCAGAGATTTTACCCCATCTCCTATCCGGAGTGGAGGCGCTACTATGAAGTCTGGGACAGAGACCTGGGCTTCAATGACTCCTACGCCCTGCATCTGTGGAACTACATGAACAAGGAAGGAAGGACTGTGGTCAGAGGAAGCAACACGCTGGTGGAGAACCTCTGCCGTAAGCACTGTCCTAGGACTTACAGGGACCTGATTCAAGGCCCAGAGGGCTCGGGCACTGGGACGCTGGGTCCAGGTAACAAATAGAGCCAGCACTGGGCTGCTGCTGCTGTGTTGTAGGACTGGACGCTTCCTGGAGTGGCAGCTTTCGGTTCATGCCCACGTTGCCTGGGGGGTGGGGACTTACCCGCATATCAGTCAGGATCAGCTTTCTCTGTCTGTAGTAGAAAAACCCCAAAGTTTACACACCACCCTCGGTGTGTAAAATAGAGAAGCTTCTTTCTCTCTCATGTAAAAGAAGTCTGAAGGTAGGTGATTTGACGGTGGTGGGGGTGGGTATGGTCACTGCGGTCATCGGGGACCTAGGTTTCTTGCATCTTTTTGTTTGTCATTTGCCATCCTTAGTGTCCACAGCCCATGGTCTATATGGTTGCTTGATCTCCAGCCCATTATGTCTGCATTTCTGGCAGCAGGAGGAAGGAAGGAGCAAGGTGTACCTCCTTTATTTTATGGAGACTTCCTACAAGGCCCTTATAAGGCTTGCCCCTACATCTCACTGGTCAGAGCGTACCTGCAAGAGAGGCTGAAAAATTTGAGGAAGAGAAAATGGGTGTTAGGAGAGGCAGCTAACAGTTTTGCTACTTGTTAAATTTACTTCTGTAAGATTAATTTTAGGACCTGTTAGAGAATTGACTGGGGAAAAAGAGACTTGATTTCTGGTCCTGATTTTGATGTTCATTAATGCATTCAGTCAGTGAGCATTAACTGAGTGCCTTTGGTGTGCCGAGCACTGATTTAGCTGCTGAAGATACAGCTGGATCAAGCAGACAATGTTCTGTCTTGGTCAATCTGGGCTGCAGGCACCAAGTATCATAGACTGGGTGGCATATAAACAAGAGAAATTTACTTCTCACCGTTCTGGAGGCTGGTAGTCTAAGATTAGGGTGAGGATCCTCTTCCGATGGCAGAGGGCACTTTTCTTGTTGAATCTTCATATAGTGGAAAGGGTCAAGGAAGATCTCTGGGGTCTCTTTTATAGAGGAACTGATCCCCCTCATGAGGGTTTCACCCTCATGACCTAATTACTTCCCAAAGGCCCCACCTCCTAATATCATCACATTGAGGAGTAGGATTTCAACATATGAATTTTGGGGGGACATGAACATTCAGCCCATTATAGGTCCCTCGTACTTATCCTAATGACTGGCCACATCCCCCTCTGATACCCTCTTGCTTTTCCCAGGGTGTTCTGCTGTTCCCTATCCTACCTCAATTGGCTCATAAAAGCAAATCACAAATTCTAATTTTTACAAACCACTTCCCCTTTAACGGTCACATAAAAATTTACCTCCTCTTTCCAGGAAGTGTGAGAATCAATATTTCTTCTACAAATATTCATCAACCAAGATTTTCTAGCACTTTCCTTTTGATAGTTGGCTTTACGGGAAAAATAGTTTCTATTTTTTCCAAATATAAAAATACGATGATTTTTCAAACTACATTCTCCAACCCCCCATCCCCTTTCATTTTGATATTTCCCCCTTTGGGAATCACTGCTCTGACAGTCTTATTAAAAATACTCACAAGTCATGTCTCCTGCCCAGCTTTATTTATGCCTGGCTACTTGCTCTGGATTCTTAGATATCTGATACCATGGTCAGATTTTGGGGCCTGCTGTTCCTTCTCACAGCTGAACCCCTGCTGGTTTTCAGCTCTCCTGATTGTCCCCTGAGGTGAGGATTTTCAGGGCCAGCCCTTTCAGGGAGGAAAGTCACACACATTGGATCTCATTTCTACATCTGGATAATACATGATAGATGGTTCTCCAACTAACATTGCCAAAGGTTTTGAAGGGGTAGGAATAGCTTTAATATTTCTTTCCTTTTTTTTTTAGAGAGAGAGAGAGAGAGAGTGTATGCGTACCCTTGAGAGCAGGATGGGGGTGGGAGGCAGAGGGGGAGGGAGAGGGAGAGGGAGAGAGAATCTTAAGCAGGCTCCATGCCCAGCGCAAGCCAGAGGTGGGGCTCAAACTCACGGCCCTGAGATCATGACCTGAGCTGAAATCAAGAGTCCGATGCTTAACCGACTGAGTCACCAGGGCGCCCCAGGAACAGTTTTAATGTTTCAAAAATATATGAGTTGTTTCATGATGGGACCAAATAGGTCAATCTGAATGTCATATATTTTTATGTGGGGCTGTGATTATATGAATTCATTGTGTTAATGCTGATAATTTGATGTTTATAGGGAGATTTACCTGACAGTAAAATGTCTCTGATTAATAAAATGTGGGAAATAAATTAATAATGTATTGCTTAAGAAGTACAGTTTGTTTCATAGAAAAGGGTATGTCAAGACGTGGTAGTGAGGGGGTTGGAGCAAAGGGTTAAAGCTGTGAGTAGTAAGAAGTGTGGGATTTCTGGGGCTCCAGATGGCCCTGGATTCCTTCTGGCCTTTTCTGTTAGTCTGTGCCACAATTATGCAACAATAGACTTTGGAAATAGGCCATGCTGGTGGCTTCTCTATATTAATTTTTTTCTTTTTCCAAATTCCACACTCATTCTTAGAATTTCAAACAACAAGATTGTATAGAGCAAAGGGTGAAAATGCCTCTTGTACCATGTCAAGTTTGGTATGTCTCTCTCTCTTTTTCTCTGCGTGTATAGCGTGCTATCGGTAAGAAGCTTTGGTCACAAGCCTTCCAAGTATTTCCAGCTAGCACCTTGTCTGCCCTGGCTCTTCCCTCCAGCACCCCCACAATGCAGCCAGTAAAGGGTTAAGACTGGCCCCAGCAGGCTGTCTAGTTTCCTGCTCTAGGGCTAGTGCCTGTGCAAGTCTAGTAGTTAAATATTTGAATATCACCCCTGAATTTCTCATATGAGTTTTTATTTTTTATTTCATTTTTTAAAGATTTTATTTATTTATTTGACAGAGAGAGAGACAGTGAGAGAGGGAACACAAGCAGGGGGAGTGGGAGAGGGAGAAGCAGGCTTCCCGCCGAGCAGGGAGCCCGATGTGGGGCTCGATCCCAGGACCCTGGGATCATGACCTGAGCTGAAGGGAGATGCTTAACCCACTGAGTCACCCAGGTGCCCCCTTATATGAGTTTTTAAAAAACATACTATTATGTCAGTTGTTTTTCACTTTAACAATATGTATTTTGGATACCTTTTTTCATTAGCACAACTTATTCTTCATAATGGTTGCAGAATGTTTCATTTTAGGATATATATCATAATCTATTTAATGAATACCCAACTGGTGGACATTTAAGTTGATTCTAATTCTAATAGTGCATGTAATGCTGTAGCAAAAGCTCTGATTCCTGCATTTTTGAGGACTTTACATTTTCATATGTGGTGCCAAATTATTAAAAAAAAAAGCTGTTTGAAATTGCCCATTTTCCCATCCTTCACCAATGCCAAAAATCTATTTATTTATTTTTATTTTTTAAAATTTTTATTAACATATAATGTATTATTTGTTTCAAGGGTACAGGTCTGTGATTCTTGAGTCTTACACAATTCACAGCATTCACCATTGCACATACCCTCCCCAGTGTCCATCACCCAGCCACCCCATCCCTCCCACCTCCCTCCACTCCAGCAGCCCTCAGTTTGTTTCCTGAGATTAGGATCTCTTATGGTCCGTCTCCCTCTCTGGTTTCGTCTTGTTTCATTATTTCCTCTCTTCCCCTATTATCCTCTGTCTTGTTTCTCAAATTCCACATATCAGTGAGATCATATGATAATTATCTTTCTTTGATTGACTTATTTTGCTTAGCATAATACCCTCTAGTTCCATCCACGTCATTGCAAATGGCATGATTTCATTTTTTTGATGGCTGCATAATGTTCCATTGTAAATACATACCACATCTTCTTTATCCATTCATTTGTCGATGGACATCTAGGCTCTTTCCATAGTTTGGCTATTGTGGACATTGCTGCTATAAACATTGGGGTGCACGTGCCTCTTCGGATCACTACATTTGTATCTTTGGAGTAAATACCCAGTAGTGCAATTGCTGGGTCGTAGGTAGCTCTATTTTCAACTTTTTGAGGAACCTCCATATTGTTTTCCAGAGTGGCTGCACCAGCTTGCATTCCCACCAATAGTGTAAGAGGGTTCCCCTTTCTCCGCATCCTCGCCAACATCTGTCATTTCCTGACTTCTTAATTTTAGCCATTCTGACTGGTGTGAGGTAGTATCTCATTGTGGTTTTGATTTGTATTTCCCTGATGCCAAGTGATGACGGGCACTTTTTCATATGTCTGTTGGCCATTTGGATGTCTTCTTTGGAGAAACCAGAGACAAAGAATCTGTACTCAAAAAACTATAGACTACTCATGAAAGAAATCGAGGAAGACACAAAGAAATGGAAAAATGTTCCATGCTCATGGATTGGAAGAACAAATATTGTGAAGATGTCAATGCTACCTAGAGCAATCTACACATTCAATGCAATTCCCATCAAAATACCATCCTCTTTTTTCAAAGAAATGGAACAAATAATCCTAAAATTTGTATGGAACCAGAAAAGACCCCGCATAGCCAGAGGAATGTTGAAAAAGAAAAACAAAGCTGGCGGCATCACAATTCCGGACTTCAAGCTCTATTACAAAGCTGTCATCATCAAGACAGTATGGTACTGGCACAAAAACAGACACATAGATCAATGGAACAGAATAGAGAGCCCAGAAATGGACCCTCAACTCTATGGTCAACTAATCTTTGACGAAGCAGGAAAGAATGTCCAATGGAAAAAAGACAATCTCTTCAACAAATGGTGTTGGGAAAATTGGACAGCCACATGCAGAAGAATGAAACTGGACCATTTCCTTACACCACACACAAAAATAGACTCAAAATGGATGAAAGACCTAAATGTGAGGCAGGAATCCATTAAAATCCTTGTGGAAAACACAGGTAGCAACCTCTTCAACTTCAGCCGCAGCAACTTCTTCCTAAAAACATCGCCAAAGGCAAGGGAAGCAAGGGCAAAAATGAACTATTGGGACTTCATCAAGATAAAAAGCTTTTGCACAGCAAAGGAAACAGTCAACAAAACCAAAAGACAGCCAACAGAATGGGAGAAGATATTTGCAAATGACATATCAGATAAAGGGCTAGGATCCAAAATCTGTAAAGAACTTATCAAACTCAACACCCAAAGAACAAATAATCTAATCAAGAAATGGGCAGAAGACAAAAATCTATTTAATTTTAACCAATACAATAGTTTTAAAAATGTATTTAATTGTTACATTAATTTTTGTGAGGCTTAGTGTTGCACATGCTTAATAATATATATTCTCTTAATCTGTGAATTACCTAATATATTTCGTCCTCTTTTCTATTGGGTTGTTTTTCTATTTCTTATTGACTTATAACCACCCTTTGTATATCAAGGTCACAAACATTTTTAATATTTTAGTTGCAGGTTTTTTTTCAGTTTGTCCCAGTCTGCCATGCCTCGGGTTTATTTCTAGACTCAGAGAGTGGGTCCTGGTTAGGCTGACTGTGCATTTTTCATTTTGCAGAAGAGAAAATCTTTTTCCTGAGAAAGGAGATCTCTTCTTAAGTGCATCAGTGTCTTTCAAAGAGATTTTTTTCAGGGAATGGGCTAGAGTGTAGATCGTGCCTAGGGAAGAGGTCCGCCCTCGGCATCAGCCAATTCTTGACATGTGAGAGTGCAGGCCTCTTGTCGCCAGATCCTTAGATTTTTCAAGAGAAATCAGCAAACCAGATTTTTATGTAAAATCTCCCTTTGACTATATACCTGTCTATACATCAGCACTGTGAAAACCCAACAATATACTTTTGACCTAAAATTACCTCATTTACCATGCATGGCCAGCATCTGGGAGATGCTGGGAGATCTGCCCCATACACCTCAGATGTCCTTCCGGAGGCTGGAGCTGGCTTCTGAGCTGTGATGCCAACAGCTGACAGCAGAGAGCACTCCTATTGTGGGCCGCCTAGGCTCTACAGCCCACCTTCAGTCAGCAGTCTGTCCCACTGTCTCCTGACACATCCCTAAGTGGAGGAAGGAGACACGCTGTGATGGTGTGTGTGCTGAGTCAGGGACTGGGTGTCTGTCCCTGGCTGAGGAAGGGGTGAGAGGCTACGGGGCCAGATGAAAACCATAGGTATTGAGAACCCACCCTTTTCTCCTCCCATCCAATAGTTATGGCCCAGCTGCTCATGGTGACAGTGATGTTCCCTGGACTAGCCATTTAGGGTCAGTCTCCTTCGGCATGTTCCTGCATCACGGACTATCTCCCTGTCCCCAGCGGTGCTGCCAACCCTTTTGTGTGCTGTGGCAGAGGTGGTACAGGAGAGTGGGACGGCTCCCCAGTGCTAGGTGACCTAGTCCATTATAAACCCGTGGTATCCTTTGGAATCTAGAACAGAGCCTGCACACAGTAGGCACTCGATAACTCTTGGCTGTACTGAATGTTGAAGTGTGGCCCAGTGAGGGAAGGATGTGGAGGTTCCGTGCGTGGGAAACCTTGGTCAGCTGAACATGGAATTACTGAACATTTGGAATTACTGACCAGGTAGATGAAGCTGTACGCCAAGTTCACTTTCTCACAACAACCCTGTAAAGGAGGGCACCCCATTTACAGATAGGGAAATTGAGGCTGCTGTAAATGACACATACAAACACACACAGGTCCTGTCAGAGCTACTTCCTGCACACTTTGGGGATACAGTGGGGAGAGAGCTGAGAAGCAAATGCTCCAAGCCCCCACAGATTTCACATTTGACTGAACTTGAGAGGACACATCACTGACTGCCAGGCCCCTGGAAATACTTCAGCTAAGTTGGTTCTCATAATGACCCTGCTAGATAGAGTTTATTTTTCCCATTTTATAGAAGGGTTAAGTGATTTTTTTCCAGGGTTACATAGTTTGGGAATGTGGAAATATAAAACGTATATTTTTAAAAATTTTAATTCCAGTAGAGTTAACATTCAGTGTTATATTAGTTTCAGGTGTACAATATAACGATTCAACAATTCTGTACATGACTCCGTGCTCATCACAAGTGCACTCCTTATCCCCTTCACCTATTTCACCCATCCCCCACCCACCTCCCCTCCGGTAACCATCAGTTTGTTCTCTATAGTTAAGAGTCTGTTTTTTGGTTTGATTCTTTCTCTCTCTTTTTCCTTTGCTCCTTTGTTTTGTTTCTTAAATTTCACATATGAGTGAAATCATATGGTATTTGTCTTTCTCTGACTGACTTATTTCTCTTGGCTTTGTACTCCCTAGCACCATCCATGTTGTTGCAAATGGCAAGACTTCATTCTTTTTTTTTTACTCCTAAGGCATTTATTTATTAAAACGTTCTCTGCCAAGATTTCACATTAGCTTAAAATTCAAATCAGTCTTTACATTTCTCTACTGAGGTTTCCACCTCAGTGTATCACATAAAAACACCTTCTCCAGCAATCAGTGTTACCAGCGTCCACATGGTGAGCCCCATGGTCAGCCTCTTTGTTCCCTAGGTGACCCAACTAGATGTTAATACTGCTCTGCTACAGGGTAAAAGCTCCTAACTCAAACTCATTGGAAAAGGGGTGAAATTTCTGCAAAGTGCACTTTAAGAAGAGGTACTGTTTGTTCATGAAAAGAAACCAGTGAGTCCTCTAAGAATAACAAAAGGGGGTATTTACAGTTAAGCACATGATTTGGAGTGAAGAATTCGGATGTTGCTCTGCTGGTCCAGGCCGTTAATACTTTTCTTGCTCCTCCTGTGGGCCCCCTTCATCAGGTATCACAAAGCCTTCATCTGTGGCATACAGAATGTCCATGATCCTCTGCAATACCAGGTTGTTTTCCCCCTTGTTCTCCTGGCAAATCAATTCAATGTTCCTTAGCTTTCCAAAGTAGAAATCTCTTTCTTTCTCCAAGTCTTCGATGGTAAATTTCAATATGTTGACCTGTTGCATCAATTCAGCTGCTTCGTCATCCCTGTTGCCCACACCAGGATTCTTTCGCACCACACCCGGGCCAGCCTTGGTTGCAGTAGTTCTGTGTGTTGCAATGGACCTCTGTGGAGCTGCGCTGCTAGAGCTGAGAGGTTTCTTCTGTTTGAGCTGGAGCAACAAGGGAGGGAGCCACTGCCATTTCTTGACCTTGTCTGGCAGCTACGGGGTCATAGTCTTTTCCATCATAGTTTGCATCAAAAAACTTCTTGAAGCACTGAACAAATTCAAAACTGTCCTGAAACTTTCCTTTTACTAATTTGTCCACAGAATTATTTTGTCAACACCCATTCTTTTAAAACCTGCTTGTAGTATTTTGAAGTTCTGGATGTATTCATGTTCTAGCTTAGCCTGGAATTTCACTTTCTTCAAGGCAATGGAGCCAGGGAACAGCATGTCCATAAACTGACAGTAGGCAGCCCCTGAGCACAACTGTTTGATGTTCGTCAGATTCAGCTGCAGAGACTCATTGATCCAGGCCAGCATGTCATGTCGACTTAGGTTATCACTGGTGACTGACGTTGAATATGTGTTCACTGCCATCTTCGGCCCTCGGTGGGACCGCGTCCACGGCCTGTGCCCGGCTTCGGTTCCGTCTTCATCTCGTTCAAAACCCAAGACTTCATTCTTTTTTATGGCTGAATAATATTCCATTGTAAGTGTATACCACCTCTTTATCCATTCATCTATCGATGGACACTTGGGCTGCTTCCATAATTTGGCTATTGTAAATAATACTGCAATAAACATAGAGATGTGTATGTATCCCTTTGAATTAGTGTTTTTGTATTTTTTAAGTAAATACCAGTAGTGTAATCATAGGGTAGTTCTATTTTTAACTTTTTGAGGAAGCTGCCTACTGTTATCCACTGTGGCTGCACCAGTTTGCATTCCCACCAAGAGTGCCAGAGGGTTCCTTTCTCTCCACATCCTCAACAATTGTTGTTTCTTGTGTTGTTGACTTTAGCCATTCTGAAAGGTGTGAGGTGATATCTCATTGTGGTTTTGATTTGCATCTCCCTGATGATGAATGATGTTGAACATCTTTTCATGTGTCTATTAGTCATCTGGATGTCTTCTTTGGAGAAATGTCTGTTCATGTCTTCTGCCTAGTTTTTGATTAGATTATTTGTTTTTAGGATGTTGAGTTGTATCAGTTCTTTATATATTTTGGATACTAACCCTTTATTGACTATGTCACAGGCAAATATCTTCTCCAATTCAGTAGGTTGCCTTTTAGTTTTATTGATTGTTTCCTTCACTGTGAAGAAGCTTTTTATTTTGATGTAATCCCAATAGTTTATTTTTGCTTTTGTTTTCCTTGCCACAGGAGACCTATCTAGAAAAATGTTACTACAGCTGATGTCAGAGAGATTGTTGCCTGTGCTCTCTTCCAGGATGTTAAGGCATCTTTGACTCTAAAGCCTTGACTCTTTGCTCCCCTCTGATAGGCGGCAGGAACTCCTGGAGTGAAAAGAGTGCCCTGGCCAGGAGAGGAGGAATAAGATTCCCCATCAGAGTAGATGGCTTACAGACATCCCTACTTGATCTTGGTCCTGGCCCCCGAGGTCTTTTTTTTTTTTCCATTTAAAAAATAGGGGTTTTATATATATATATATATATATATATATATATATATATATATCATAACATTTACCATTTTAACTATTTTCAAATGTACAATTCAGTGGCATTAAGTACATTCACATTGTTGCACAGCCAACACCACTCTTCTTCTCTAAAACTTTGCCATTGTCCCAGACTGAAACTCTGTACCCATTAAACAATAACTTCCTATTCCCTACAGTCCCCTCACCCTGCCCCAGCCCCTGGTAACCACTATTCCCCTTTCTGGAATATCTCTATGAATTTAACTATTCCAGTTACCTTGAATAAGTGGAATCACAACATTTCTCCTTTTGTATCTGGCTTATTTCACCTAGCATAATATTTCCAAGATTCATTCATATTGTGGCATGTATCAGTATTTCATTATTTTTAAAAATTTTTATTTATTTTAAAGAGAGAGAGAGAGAACGCCCAGGAGCGCATGAAGGGGGAGGAGCAGAGGCAGAGGGAGAAGCTGACTTCCTGCTGAGCAGGAAGCCCCAGGCGGTCTCCATCCGGGGACCCTGAGATCAAGACCTGAGCCAAAGGCAGCCACTTAACCGACTGAGCCATCCAGGTGCTCCAGTATTTCATTATGTTTTAAGACTGAATAATAGTTCATTGTATGTATGTAGCACATTGTTTTTATCCATTAATATACTGATGGACAGTTGGGTTGTTTACACCTTTTGACTATCGTGAATAGTGCTTTTATGAGCATGCATGTACAAATATCGGTTTTGGTCCCTGTTTTCGTTCTTTTGAGTATATACCTAGAAATGGAATTGCTGGATCGTATGGTAATTTTATTGTTAGTTTTTTGAGGAATCACCATTCTCTTTTTCACAGCAGCTGTACCACTTTATATTCCCATCTGCAATGCACAAGGGGTCCAGTTTCTCCACATCCTTCCAACACTTGTTCCCACACACTTCAGCTTTGGCCGCCCCAAGACACAGAGTGTGGCAGATTGAGACTGGAGTGGGAGGAAGGCCTTTAAAAAAAAATCCCAGAAATCTGGGTCTCCGTAAATCTGGCTAGGGCTCAGGCACCAGTATCAGGAGAGAAAGAGTTCTTTGGTCCTGGGTTTCAGAGCTGGATCCACAGGGCAAGCTAGCAGGTTGGGGGTTGTGGGGTTGCTTGCCTTAAGCACCAGCTCTG